>NC_143046.1:15342500-15347500 GCF_057628025.1 Oncorhynchus mykiss | reverse complement strand
CTTGTCTGAGCGTAGACAGATACAGACAGGATTTAGCATGCTGTAAAATACATCTGCCTATTCATCGTAGAATGGAGACATGGAACCGCAGTGGTCTGTCTGTCTGTCTGTCTGTCTGTCTGTCTGTCTGTCTGTCTGATGCAGGTCATATCTCCAGCTCAGGGCTGGTGGTAATCTGATAGGATGGTGATGGAGTAACATGTTTATTTAACCTCCTGCAGTGTCTCCTGTCCCAGCCTGACAAGGCCCCCTTTGAAATCCACCTGTCACAAAGGGGCTCTATCATACAGTGCATCATTCCAATCATATCATTTAGAAAAAGTCAAATGTCAACCATGGATATACAGTGCCTTGCGAAAGTATTCGGCCCCCTTGAACTTTGCGACCTTTTGCCACATTTCAGGCTTCAAACATAAAGATATAAAACTGTATTTTTTTGTGAAGAATCAAGAACAAGTGGGACACAATCATGAAGTGGAACGACATTTATTGGATATTTCAAACTTTTTTAACAAATCAGAAACTGAAAAATTGGGCGTGCAAAATTATTCAGCCCCCTTAAGTTAATACTTTGTAGCGCCACCTTTTGCTGCGATTACAGCTGTAAGTCGCTTGGGGTATGTCTCTATCAGTTTTGCACATCGAGAGACTGAATTTTTTTCCCATTCCTCCTTGCAAAACAGCTTGAGCTCAGTGAGGTTGAATGGAGAGCATTTGTGAACAGCAGTTTTCAGTTCTTTCCACAGATTCTCGATTGGATTCAGGTCTGGACTTTGACTTGGCCATTCTAACACCTGGATATGTTTATTTTTGAACCATTCCATTGTAGATTTTGCTTTATGTTTTGGATCATGGTCTTGTTGGAAGACAAATCTCCGTCCCGGTCTCAGGTCTTTTGCAGACTCCATCAGGTTTTCTTCCAGAATGGTCCTGTATTTGGCTCCATCCATCTTCCCATCAATTTTAACCATCTTCCCTGTCCCTGCTAAAGAAAAGCAGGCCCAAACCATGATGCTGCCACCACCATGTTTGACAGTGGGGATGGTGTGTTCAGCTGTGTTGCTTTTACGCCAAACATGACGTTTTGCATTGTTGCCATAAAGTTCAATTTTGGTTTCATCTGATCAGAGCACCTTCTTCCACATGTTTGGTGTGTCTCCCAGGTGGCTTGTGGCAAACTTTAAACAACACTTTTTATGGATATCTTTAAGAAATGGCTTTCTTCTTGCCACTCTTCCATAAAGGCCAGATTTGTGCAATATACGACTGATTGTTGTCCTATGGACAGAGTCTCCCACCTCAGCTGTAGATCTCTGCAGTTCATCCAGAGAGATCATGGGCCTCTTGGCTGCATCTCTGATCAGTCTTCTCCTTGTATGAGCTGAAAGTTTAGAGGGACAGCCAGGTCTTGGTAGATTTGCAGTGGTCTGATACTCCTTCCATTTCAATATTATTGCTTGCACAGTGCTCCTTGGGATGTTTAAAGCTTGGGAAATCTTTTTGTATCCAAATCCGGCTTTAAACTTCTTCACAACAGTATCTCGGACCTGCCTGGTGTGTTCCTTGTTCTTCATGATGCTCTCTGCGCTTTTAACGGACCTCTGAGACTATCACAGTGCAGGTGCATTTATACGGAGACTTGATTACACACAGGTGGATTGTATTTATCATCATCAGTCATTTAGGTCAACATTGGATCATTCAGAGATCCTCACTGAACTTCTGGAGAGAGTTTGCTGCACTGAAAGTAAAGGGGCTGAATAATTTTGCACGCCCAATTTTTCAGTTTTTGATTTGTTAAAAAAGTTTGAAATATCCAATAAATGTCGTTCCACTTCATGATTGTGTCCCACTTGTTGTTGATTCTTCACAAAAAAAATACAGTTTTATATCTTTATATTTGAAGCCTGAAATGTGGCAAAAGGTCGCAAAGTTCAAGGGGGCCGAATACTTTCGCAAGGGACTGTAACATGTGGAACATCATTCCACAATCACTCAATGACTTGTTATGGTTCTGTCTACAGAATATATATATACAGTGCCAGGCAAAGTTTGGACAGACCTACTCATTCAAGGGTTTTTCTTTATTTTACAATTTTCTACATTGTAGAATAATAGTAAAGATGTCAAAACTGTGAAATAAGGACCAGGATGTTGACAACTGTGCCATGCAGATTGCAAAATAGTTGGGAAGAGATTTTTGATGTACCGATTCCATGGTACAGGGTGTATGAGTTGATATATAAAACACCACAAGATTCAAGACTTTTAAATTATTACATAGAATTCTTGCCACCAACAAAATGTTGAATATTTGAGGCATAAAATCATCGAAGCTCTGCAGATTTTGTTGTGAGGATACAGAATCAATAGACCATTTATTTTGGTATTGCCCTCAGGTAGCCTGTTTCTGGTCTGAGGTTCAGGAATGGCTGAAAATGCATAGCATTGATCTAAAATTTACCCTAGAAATAATACTGTTAGGAGATCTGGAGAGACCGGGTCAGTCAATTACTAATATACTAATACTCTTAGTAAAACTATTTATCTTCAACTCACAATCTGTGGATTCTATTCGATTAGATATATTGAAATTGTACGTTAAACATCATAGTATAGTTGAAAGATATGTGTTGCGTAGACACATGAAGTGGGTAGCCAGCAGTAGATGGGATGGGCTGAGGGAAGCTGAGGATTGGGATGGGATGGGCTGAGGGTTGGGATGTGAAATTGGAGACAAGTGGGAGTGGAGTTGCTGTGTGAGAGAGAGAATGATGGGATGGGCTGAGGGAAGCTGAGGGTTGGTATGTGGAATTGGAGACAAGTGGGAGTGGAGTTGCTGTGTGAGAGAGAGAATGATGGGATGGGCTGAGGGAAGCTGAGGGATGGGATGGGATGGGCTGAGGGAAGCTCAAGGTTGGGATGGGCTGAGGGAAGCTGAGGGTTGGGATGGGCTGAGGGAAGCTGAGGGTTGGGCTGTGGAATTGGAGACAAGTGGGAGTGGAGTTGCTGTGTGAGAGAGAGAATGATGGGATGGGCTGAGGGAAGCTGAGGGATGGGATGGGATGGGCTGAGGGAAGCTCAAGGTTGGGATGGGCTGAGGGAAGCTGAGGGTTGGGATGGGCTGAGGGAAGCTGAGGGTTGGGCTGTGGAATTGGAGACAAGTGGGAGTGGAGTTGCTGTGTGAGAGAGAGAATGATGGTCAAAAGGTAAAGGGGGAAAAAGTCAAAATAAAACATAATAGAAATACATTTTAATGACACTAAGTGGCAGTGTTTTTATAACTAATGCCGGTTTGCCTGAGGCTGATGCCGTGCAGGTGTTTGTACACTTGCATATACACAGACTCTCAATCAAATAAACACATACAAGAACACACACATACATGTAATAGTGCCAGACATGCACACAAACATATACAGTTGGCATTGCTGTTATGATTTCAGTTGTCCTTGATGTCCTTTGTTTTAAATGTAGTTTTAGTTTTATTTTTTTAGCATGGTTGCTGTTTTCTTCTGTCTTTTCCTTTTTTCTCTTTAGTTGATTCTCTTGGGTGTTGGTGCATTGGGGGCTTCTTGGGGGTGGGGGTTCATTCTCTTGGTTGTTGGTGCATTGGGGGGTTCTTGGGGGTGGGGGTTCATTCTCTTGGTTGTTGGTGCATTGGGGGGTTCTTGGGGGTGGGGGTTCATTCTCTTGGTTGTTGATGCATTGGGGGGTTCTTGGGGGTGGGGATTGGAATGAATTGTATTTTTTATATATTTTTTCTTCCGGGGGGGGGGGGGGGGGGGACTGTGGGAGGGGTCTCGAATGGTTGAGGGACAGCTATTGGGGAACTGTGGGGGGGATTTTGTAGGGTTCGGTTTCACAAGATGAAAAAGGAAACTATGACATATATGTTTTATCACTATCATGCACACGCACCCTCACACATAAGGACGGCTCTGTTGCGGAAAGACTGATACATGTTTGATAGTAGTAGTAGACACCCTCACACATAAGGACGGCTCTGTTGCGGAAAGACTGATACATGTTTGATAGTAGTAGTAGACACCCTCACACATAAGGACGGCTCTGTTGCGGAAAGACTGATACATGTTTGATAGTAGTAGTAGACACCCTCACACATAAGGATGGCTCTGTTGCGGAAAGACTGATACATGTTTGATAGTAGTAGTAGACACCCTCACACATAAGGACGGCTCTGTTGCGGAAAGACTGATACATGTTTGATAGTAGTTGTAGACACCCTCACACATAAGGACGGCTCTGTTGCAGAAAGACTGATACATGTTTGATAGTGCGTTGATGCTGTATTGTTTGATAGTGTCTTGATGCTGTATTGTTTGATAGTGTCTTGATGCTGTATTGTTTGATAGTGTCTTGATGCTGTGTTGTTTGTCCTTCATGTTCTAATACTTTAATGTTACCCCTTCTTTTTCTAATAAATAATTATAAAAAAATATATAAAAAAATAATTGTGAAATAACACATACGGAATCATGTAGAAACCAAAAAAGTGTTAAACTTAGCAAAATATTTTTTATATTTGAGATTATTCAAAGTATTCAAAGTAGCCACCCTTTAAATTGATAACAGCTTTGCACATGCTTGACATTCTCTCAACCTGCTTCATCAGGCAGTCTCCTGGAATGCATTTCAATTAACAGGTGTGCCTTGTTAAAATATATTTGTGGAATTTGTTAGTGCGTTTGAGCCAATCAGTTGTGTTGTGACAAGGTAGGGGTGGTATACAGATGATAGGCCTATTTTATAAAATACCAAGTCCATATTATGGCAAGAACATCTCAAAAAAAGCAAAGAGAAAAGAAAGTTAATCATTACTTTAAGACATGAAGGTCAGGCAATGAAGGTGAAGGTCAGGCATTTCAAGACCTTTGAACATTTCTTCAAGTGCAGTCGCAAAAATCATCAAGCTTTATGATGAAACTGGCTCTCATGAGGACCGCCACAGGAAAGGAAGACACAAAGTTACCTGGCTC
>NC_143046.1:15317500-15337500 GCF_057628025.1 Oncorhynchus mykiss | reverse complement strand
CATACCCTCTCTGTCTGTCTCTTTCCATATGTATGTATTGATATGTTTATCTATTTATTCTCTCCACAAGGGCAAACGAGGCCAGAGCCGCTCACTTATTGTATGAACAGCTATGGGGAAGCATTAAGCAATAGTCTCCAGTAACCTGGCTCGATGTATTTGTTCAATTGAGACCAATGGAGAGAGGCTGTGGCCTACCGGCTAATTGATCTTCAGGGCTGGTGAGCTGGTGGAATGGAGGGTACAAGTCAGGGCTGCCCCAGGTGAGTGCACTAATTGAGGTAGATGCCGGGTGATACGATATATCGGTGATACGATATATCTGTAGTTCTGTAGGGTCGGTGGTGTGTAAGGGTGGGTCAGGATCTGTAGGGTCGGTGGTGTGTAAGGGTGGGTCAGGGTCTGTAGGGTCGGTGGTGTGTAAGGGTGGGTCAGGGTCTGTAGGGTTGGTGGTGGGTCAGGGTGGGTCAGGGGTCTGTAGGGTTGGTAGTGGATCAAGTTGGGTCATGTCTCTCAACCCCAGTGAGAGGGTCATGTCAGGGGCTCTGATCTCCAGTGAGAGGGTCATGTCTGGGGCTCTGAACCCCAGCGAGAGGGCCATGTCTGGGGCTCTGAACCCCAGTGAGAGGGCCATGTCTGGGGCTCTGAACCCCAGCGAGAGGGCTATGTCAAGTAGCTCTGATGGAGGATGGTTTGGGCTCCTGTTGTGGGCCAGTGTTGGATGGAGAGTAACCTGGGGACAGGGTCATCTCTGAAACCCAGAACAAAACTACTTTGTAAGTGTGTCAGATGCTCCTGGGGCGGGGTGTTTTATAAGTCCTGGGGGCAGGGTGTTTATAAGTCCTGGGGGCGTGGTGTGTTTATAAGTCCTGGGGGCGGGTTGTTTATAAGTCCTGGGGGCGGGGTGTTTATAAGTCCTGGGGGCAGGGTGTTTATAAGTCCTGGGGGCGGGGTGTTTATAAGTCCTGGGGGCGGGGTTTTTAAGTCCTGGGGGCAGGGTGTTGAAGTCCTGGGGGTGCAGTATTTAAGTCCTGGGGGTGGGGTTTTTCCTAGGGGATTTGTACAGGCCAAAGTTAGGGGATTTGTATGGGCCAAAGTTAGGGGATTTGTATGGGCCAAAGTTAGGGGATTTGTAAGGGCCAAAGTTACGGGATTTGTATGGGCCAAAGTTACGGGATTTGTATGGGCCAAAGTTACGGGATTTGTATGGGCGAAAGTTAGGGGATTTGTAAGGGCCAAAGTTAGGGGATTTGTATGGGCCAAAGTTAGGGAATTTGTATGGGCCAAAGTTAGGGGATTTGTATGGGACAAAAGTTACGGGATTTGTATGGGCCAAAAGTGGCGAACACCTGAAACATTGTGATATGTCTAAATGATCGACTAAAAATCTGTGCTTCGTATCCCACAGTCTGTTGACAGACGCTACGATGTCCATGAGTCAATAGAAACAGGGTTAGCATTCATCTCCCATGAGAGGCCATGATGTGACAGTGTTCAGTGAACTCACTCTGTTTCTGTTGTTTTGTATAATACAAGACAATTCCCATGTAAACACTATCGAGGAAAAACCACCATCTACTACTAAGAAACTTGTAAAGGTTTATAAAACACTCACACTCTAAAGATTGTATTGTAGTTGAATTGTATGAATATTGTATTGTAGTTGAATTGTATGAATATTGTATTGTAGTTGAATTGTATGAATATTGTATTGTAGTTGAATTGTATGAATATTGTATTGTAGTTGAATTGTATGAATATTGTATTGTAGTTGAATTGTATGAATATTGTATTGTAGTTGAATTGTATGAATATTGTATTGTAGTTGAATTGTATGAATATTGTATTGTAGTTGAATTGTATGAATATTGTATTGTAGTTGAATTGTATGAATATTGTATTGTAGTTGAATTGTATGAATATTGTATTGTATCTCTATGGAGCGCTATTCTTCAAAACACAAGTCCCAAGCACCATGCCATTGTCAGTGTCAGTGTGTAAGTGGGTAGACCAATCTTTTCTCACTATTTTCTCTAAACATGTGGTTTGGTTTTTCTGCCCGCCTGTCTGTCCATTGTAGCAGCAGCATATGGTAGGTGCAGCACTGACTGTGTAGTTGTGTAAATGCCTCCCTCAGCTAGACAGGGAGTCCCAACTGACACCTTATTCCCTATTTAGTGCACTACTTTTGACCAGGGCCCATTTGGGACATATCCTTGGTCTGTTATCTATTTGTGTATCAGATGAAAGGGGACAGAGGACTACACGGAGGGAGTAGAGAGAATCCTAAAGGGTTTAATAAGAAAAGCGATCTTGATGGATTACAGACCTTCTCCACTTCTCAGACATTTTCAAAATGATAAATCGCAAAGGCCATGTTTTTTCCTCCCTCCCTCCCTCCCTCCCTCCCTCCCTCCCTCCCTCCCTCCCTCCCTCCCTCCCTCCCTCCCTCCCTCCCTCCCTCCCTCCCTCCCTCCCTCCCTCCCTCCCTCCCTCCCTCCCTCTCTTCTCTTCTTCCTACTACCCTCTTCCTCTCTTTTTCCTTCTCTTCATCAAACCTCTCTCTTCCTCCCTTATCTCATCCTCCCTTCTTCTCTCTCTCTCTTCTCCTGCCTTTGTCATGGTCTCAGGAGCCTTTCTATAGTGAGAGATTACAGGAGAATTGCAGGACCGTGGCCCGTCAAGGGACTTTTATTCATATTTATAATGCATGTATAACAAGGCAATCTCAGCAGCTGCTATTCCCCCTACTGCTGTTTAGTGTGTGTGTGTGCGTGTGTGCGCGCGCGTGTGTGTGTGTGTGTGTGTGTGTGTGTGTGTGTGTGTGTGCGTGTGTGTGTGTGTGTGTGTGTGTGTGTGTGTGTGTGTGTGTGTGTGTGTGGGGGTGAGTTTACATGCACACCTGCTCGCTTAAATCCGTGCGTTTGTGTGTTTCTACCTCTGGGCTGTGTGGGCTTTGTAATGCCCCTCGAACACCAGTCAGTGGTCATGCATCCCCAGTTCCATCCCTAGCTCCATCCCCAGCCCCATCCCCAGCCCCAGCTCCATCCACAGCTCCATCCCCAGCCCCATCCCCAGCCCCAGCTCCATCCCCATCTCCAGCTTCATCCCCAGCTCTAGCCCCAGCCCCAGCCCAAGCTCCTGCCCCAGCTCCAGTTCCAGCCCCAGCTCCAGCTCCAGCTCCAGTTCTATCCCCAGCACCAGCTCCATCCCCAGCTCTAGCCCCAACCCCAGCCCAAGCTCCTGCCCCAGCTCCAGTTTTAATCCCAGCTCCAGCTCTAGCTCCAGCTCCAGCTCCAGGCCCAGGTCTAGCCGAAGCGCCAGCCCCAGCTCTAGCCAGCACAGAAGCAGTGTAGAAGCCCACCTGTGTCCACCTCCATCCTTACCAGAATGTTATGTTCCTGCTCCAAGGTTAACATTTTAATGCAGTGGGCTAAATCAGGTTCACGGAGTGATTCTTGGTAGTTTTAAAACACACACACATCACAGGAGAGACCAAAACAGAGGGAGACTAATCCTTCATACATAATAGATAACGAAATCCTCTAAAACAGAAGAACGAGAGATCAAGAAAGAGAACGAGAGAGAGAGAGAGACAGTGAGAGAGAGGTGGAGAGAGAGAGAGGGAGGGAGGGAGGGAGGGAGATAGAAAGCCTGACATTGTTTATGAAAAGCACGGTGGCTAGGAAAAACTCCCTAGAAAGGCCAAAACCTAGGAAGAAACCTAGAGAGGAACCAGGCTATGAGGGATGGCCAGTCCTCTTCTGGCTGTGCCTGGTGGAGATTATAACAGAACATGGCCAAGATGTTCAAATGTTCATAAATGACCAGCAAGGTCAAATAATAATAATCACAGTAGTTGTCGAGGGTGCAGCAACTCAGCACCTCAGGAGTAAATGTCAGTTGGCTTTTCATAGCCGATCATTAAGAGTATCTCTACCGCTCCTGCTGTCTCTAGAGAGTTGAAAACAGCAGGTCTGGGACAGGTAGCACGTCCGGTGAACAGGTGAGGATTCCATAGCCGCAGGCAGAACATGTAACGGAATTCTTCGTCCTCCACTGACGAGGAGTAAGAAATGTCGACCAATGTGCAGCGTGGTATGTGTTCATGATGATTTATTTTACTGACACTGAAAATACAAAATAACAACCTGAAAATAAACGAAACCCTAAACAGTCCTGTAAGATGCGTAAAACACTAAAACAGAAAAATAATCACCCACAAAACACAGGTGGGAAAAGGCTACCTAAGTATGATTCTCAATCAGAGACAACGAAATACACCTGCCTCTGATTGAGAACCATACCAGGCTAAACACATAAACACAACATAAAAAAAAGAACATAGACTACCCACCCCAACTCACGCCCTGACCATACTAAAACAAAGACATAACAAAGGAACTAAGGTCAGAACGTGACAGAACAGTTTAAACTGGAGCAGCAGCACGGCCAGGTGGACTGGGGACAGCAAGGAGTCATCATGCCAGGTAGTCCTGAGGCATGGTCCTACGGCTCAGGTCCTCCGAGAGAGAGAAAGAAAGAGAGAAAGAGAGAATTAGAGAGAGCATACTTAAATTCACACAGGACACCGAATAGGACAGGAGAAGTACTCCAGATATAACAAACTGACCCTAGCCCCCCGACACATAAACTACTGCAGCATAAATACTGGAGGCTGAGACAGGAGGGGTCAGGAGACACTGTGGCCCCATCCGATGATACCCCCGGACAGAGCCAAACAGGCTTACACACAATGATGGATCTATCCTTTGGCCGCAGAGCTCAGCTAAGACCTCTCTCTCTCTCGTTGCTTCTCTCTTATTCACTGTCAATACTGCGTGAAGTATGTCGACAGTTGAACAGAAATGAATAATAATCATGTTATCATTTTCATTCTCAGATAACATGGTTCATTAAAAAAGGGGCATTATTCAAGCTATAAGATCATTATAATAATTCTAATAATCACATTAGAAGTGTATGCCTGCTTTTTGTACGTCAGCTGCAAAAAATGCATCCATCCCTACTTCCAGCTAATTCTACAACATCTGTATTCTCAGTGGATTGCAGAAATAATACAGTAATATTCCTGTATTCCTGTATCCTGTATCCTGTGTGCTCTGTGCGTGTGTGCGTGTGTGTGTGTGACAGGTACAGTGTTAGAGTTGGTTGTTAGTGAGTGGTGATCTAGCTGTGAATACATGTTTATGTCCTCAGGCTAACTGTAAAAACCCATCACTGCTACAATGCGCACACACACACACACACACACACACACACACACACACACACACACACACACACACACACACACACACACACACACACACACACACACACACACACACACACACACACACACACACACACACACACACACAGACACACAAAGGCTAGCTGTACGATCCAATCACTGCTACACACAGATAGGGAGTCTGAACACTATGGGGCTTGTTCACAATAATATTTGGGATAGAGAGAGAGAAGAAAAATAGTGGGATGGAGGGAGAGAGAAAATTGAAACAGAGAAAGTCCTGAGACACATGTGTGCTAGGTGTAAGAACCTTCCTCAAAAAAACACTCCATCAAAATTTGTCTCCTCCTCCTCCTCTTCCTTCAACTCTTCTTCCTCAGCAGGCGATTAGGCCTGATCCACCCTCTACACTCCTACCGCTCACTTCTCTTCCCCCCCAAAAAACAAGAGTGCTTCCCAAAATGGCACCCTATTCACAATATAGTGCATTCCTTTTGATCAGGGCCCATAGGCAGTGCACTATATAGGAAAGAGGCCGCCATTTGGGCCACTCTGACCAACACAAGCCTCGCTGACCGACACAAGCCACGCTGACCGACACAAGCCACTGTGACCGACACAAGCCACTCTGACCGACACAAGCCACGCTGACCGACACAAGCCACGCTGACCGACACAAGCCACTGTGATCGACACAAGCCACTCTGACCGACACAAGCCACTGTGACCGACACAAGCCACTCTGACCGACACAAGACACTGTGACCGACACAAGCCACTGTGACCGACACAAGCCACGCTGACCGACACAAGCCACTCTGACCGAAACAAGCCACGCTGACCGACACAAGCCACTCTGACCGACACAAGCCACTGTGACCGACACAAGCCACGCTGACCGACACAAGCCACTGTGACCGACACAAGCCACGCTGACCGACACAAGCCACTGTGACCGACACAAGCCACTCTGAACGACACAAGCCTCGCTGACCGACACAAGCCACGCTGACCGACACAAGCCACGCTGACCGACACAAGCCACTGTGACCGACACAAGCCACTCTGACCGACACAAGCCACTGTGACCGACACAAGCCACTCTGACCGACACAAGCCACTGTGACCGACACAAGTCACTGTGACCGACACAAGCCACGCTGACCGACACAAGCCACTCTGACCGAAACAAGCCACGCTGACCGACACAAGCCACTCTGACCGACACAAGCCACTGTGACCGACACAAGCCACGTTGACCGACACAAGCCACTGTGACCGACACAAGCCACGCTGACCGACACAAGCCACTGTGACCGACACAAGCCACTCTGAACGACACAAGCCTCGCTGACCGACACAAGCCACTGTGACCGACACAAGCCACTGTGACCGACACAAGCCACTGTGACCGACACAAGCCACTCTGACCGACACAAGCCACGCTGACCAACACAAGCCACTCTGGACAACACAAGCCACTCTGACCGACACAAGCCACTCTGACCAACACAAGGCACGCTGACCAACACAAGCCACTGTGACCGACACAAGCCTCGCTGACCGACACAAGCCACGATGACCGACACAAGCCACTGGGACCGACACAAGCCTCGCTGACCGACACAAGCCACTCTGACCGACACAAGCCACTCAGACCGACACAAGCCACTCTGACCAACACAAGCCTCTCTGACCGACACAAGCCACTCTGACCGACACAAGCCACTCTGACCGACACAAGCCACGCTGACCGACACAAGCCACTCTGAACCGACACAAGCCACGCTGACCAACACAAGCAACTCTGGACAAAAATAGCCACGCTGACCGACACAAGCCACGCTGACCGACACAAGCCACGCTGACCGACACAAGCCACTCTGACCGACACAAGCCACTCTGACCGACACAAGCCACGCTGACCAACACAAGCCACTCTGGACAACACAAGCCACTCTGACCGACACAAGCCACTCTGACCAACACAAGGCACGCTGACCAACACAAGCCACTGTGACCGACACAAGCCTCGCTGACCGACACAAGCCACGATGACCGACACAAGCCACTGGGACCGACACAAGCCTCGCTGACCGACACAAGCCACTCTGACCGACACAAGCCACTCAGACCGACACAAGCCACTCTGACCAACACAAGCCTCTCTGACCGACACAAGCCACTCTGACCGACACAAGCCACTCTGACCGACACAAGCCACGCTGACCGACACAAGCCACTCTGAACCGACACAAGCCACGCTGACCAACACAAGCAACTCTGGACAAAAATAGCCACGCTGACCGACACAAGCCACGCTGACCGACACAAGCCACGCTGACCGACACAAGCCACTCTGACCGACACAAGCCTCTCTGACCGACACAAGCCACGCTGACCGACACAAGCCACTGTGACCGACACAAGCCAGTGTGACCGACACAAGATACTGTGACCGACACAAGCCACTGTGACCGACACAAGCCTCGCTGACCGACACAAGCCACGCTGACCGACACAAGCCACGCTGACCGACACAAGCCACTGTGACCGACACAAGCCACTCTGACCGACACAAGCCACTGTGACCGACACAAGCCACGCTGACCGACACAAGCCACTCTGACCGACACAAGCCACTCTGACCGACACAAGCCTCGCTGACCGACACAAGCCACGCTGACCGACACAAGCCACTCTGACCGACACAAGCCACTGTGACCGACACAAGCCACGCTGACCGACACAAGCCACGCTGACCGATACAAGCCACGCTGACCGACACAAGCCACGCTGACCGACACAAGCCACTGTGACCGACACAAGTCACGCTGACCGACACAAGCCACTGTGACCGACACAAGCCACTCTGACCGACACAAGCCTCGCTGACCGACACAAGCCACGCTGACCGACACAAGCCACGCTGACCGACACAAGCCACTGTGACCGACACAAGCCACTCTGACCGACACAAGCCACTGTGACCGACACAAGCCATGCTGACCGACACAAGCCACTCTGACCAACACAAGCCACTCTGACCGACACAAGCCACTGTGACCAACACAAGTCACGCTGACCGACACAAGCCACTGTGACCGACACAAGCCACTCTGACCGACACAAGCCACTGTGACCGACACAAGCCACTCTGACCGACACAAGCCACTCTGACCGACACAAGCCACTCTGACCGACACAAGCCACTCTGACCAACACAAGCCTCTCTGACCGACACAAGCCACTCTGACCGACACAAGCCTCGCTGACCGACACAAGCCACTGTGACCGACACAAGCCACTGTGACCGACACAAGCCACGCTGACCGACACAAGCCACTCTGACCGACACAAGCCACTCTGACCAACACAAGCCACTCTGACCGACACAAGCCACTCTGACCGACACAAGCCACTGTGACTGACACAAGCCACTCTGACCGACAAAAGCCACTCTGACCGACACAAGCCACTCTGACCGACACAAGCCACTCTGGACAACACAAGCCACTCTGACCGACAAAAGCCACTCTGACCGACACAAGCCACTCTGACCGACACAAGCCACTCTGGACGACACAAGCCACTCTGGACAACACAAGCCACTCTGACCGACAAAAGCCACTCTGACCGACACAAGCCACTCTGACCGACACAAGCCACTCTGGACAACACAAGCCACTCTGGACAACACAAGCGTACATAGATGCTGTCATGACATAAACAACACACTGTACATGCAGTGCTTTGCTTTATCTTGGCCAGGTCGCAGTTGTAAATTAGTTATTGTTCTCAACTAGCCTACCTGGTTAAATAAAGGTGAAATAAAAAAACATATTACATCAATGTTCGATGTCTCCAGCTCCTCCACCACCAATCAGTACTCCATACATGTTCACTATGTCTATTCAAACACATCCTATATCCTTATAGGGAAGACCATTCTGTTGTCATGTTGGCTGCATGTAGTGTCACAACTTAACTTTGTTATTTTCATTTGCTGTTACCTCTGTCTTGAGAGAGACATTCCCAGGAGAATAAGGAGTGTTGAGAAAGGGTCTAGGGGACAAAGAGCTGTCGCCTTACAAAGAAGTGCTTCAATTTGCACCACTTTGAAATTATCTGAGCGCAAATAGCCTTGACCCCGGGCTATCTATGTCTAGGGATAGCACAGAGCAACCTGCACAGCACAGTCTCTTTCTATCGCTGTTCCTGTCGTCTCCGCTCTCCGCCACGGCACGATGTAGAGAAAGGCAGGTATACCGCTGCTGAATGAATGGTTTTATCTACAACACATCCTCTCAGAGCTGGATAATCAACCAGGGAATAATTGCAGTAGTTTAGCGATGGCTGGAGTTCTATTTAAAGCTGAAGCTGTTTCTCTTATAAAATAACCAGCTTGTGTCGGAATTTAGAATTCCCAGTGGGAATAGTAATTGGTTTCTTTGGTTCTGTGGGGGTCTCCAGAGCCGGAATGGTTCCGGTCGGCTCAGACATCTGGCAGTATCCCATTTTAATTCCATGTTTCAATGGGTAACCTGGAATCTGGAACACAAATGGCCTTGGAGAACCCCTGAGCTGCTTTGAATTGTGTTAATGAAACATGTACTGTAATGTGGAACTATACTGAACAGAAATATAAACACAACATGTAAAGTGTTGGTCTCATGTTTCATGAGTTGAAATAAAAGATCACATAATTTTTGCATTAGCACAAAAAGCTCTTCTCTCAAATTTTGTGCACACAATTGTTTACATCCCTGTTAGTAAAAATGTTTCCTTTGCCAAGATAATCCTTACACCTGACAGGTGTGGCATATCAAGAAGCTGATTAAATAACATGATCATTACACAGGTGCACCTTGTGCTAGGGAAAATAAAAGGCCACTTTAAAATGTGCAGTTTTGTCACACAACACAGTTTTGCCACAGATGTCTCAGATTTTGAGAGAGCATGCAATTGGCATGCTGACTGCAGGAATGTCCACCAGAGCTAAGCCGCGTCCAACATCGTTTTAAGGAATTTGGCAGTACGTCCAACCGGCCTCATAACTGCAGACCACGAGTAACCATGCCAGCCCTTCCACATCCGGCTTCTTCACCTGTGGGATCGTCTGAGACAAGCCATCCGGACTGCTGAGGAGAAATTCTGTCTGTAATAAAGTCCTATTGTGGGGAAAAACTCATTCTGATTGGCTGGGCCTACCTCCCCAATGGGTGGTCCCATTAGTTCTCTCTACTAGGAAGCGTTATGCTGTAGACTAGAGACCTCACCATCTTGTTTCCTGGTCCAGCTCTACACTAGTTCTCTCTACTAGGAAGCATGGTGCTGTAGACTGCCTGCCTGCCTGCCTGCCTGCCTGCCTGCCTGCCTGCCTGCCTGCCTGCCTGCCTGCCTGCCTGCCTGCCTGCCTGCCTGCCTGCCTGCCTGCCTGCCTGCCTGCCTGCCTGCCTGCCTGCCTGCTACAAACCCACAGAGGCATATGGTGGCTTGATGTTGTTAGCTTGTAAAACAATCTCAACAATAACCACAATTTGATGGAGATAACAGAGCAGCTAAATTAAAGAAAAATAAGTATGGTAAATTGAATGTAGCTGATACCAGTTGTGATGCTTGTTGTGTTTGTGTTTGCCAGCTGTGATGTGGTGTGGTGGGGTTACAACATCTGGCTAAACCAATGCAGAATTCAACTGAAGGCCGTGCATGTACGTGTGTGTTAGACTCATTTTGAACAGTAAACAGTGAAGAAAGTGACCATAATGACTGGGATGATTAGACAAGGAAGGGAAAGGTCACTGGGGGTTGATCCATCTCTCTCATTTGCTGATTTATTTCTGGCTACCATTACCCTTCATTACGCCCTCTCTCTCTCCCTTCCCCCCTCTCCCCTCATTTCTTCCTCTCTATCCAGTTCTTTCAATCTCTCTCTCTCTCCCTTCCCCCCTCTCCCCTAATTTCTTGCAAGCCAAGGTTCTTGTACTATAAAGAATCATTGCAATGGACTTTGTTTGGCCTGTTTAGACATCAGAGAGAGAGAGAGAGAGAGAGAGAGAGAGAGAGAGAGAGAGAGAGAGAGAGAGAGAGAGAGAGAGAGAGACTGAGTGCAGCATTGTAGTTCACCTCAGTGCCAAGAGAGGTCATGTGTGTGCTGTTATTTCATTTAACTTTATATGACAGTCAATTAATATCTAATTATTACTGGTTATTGCAGCATAATGAACATGTAGGAGGAGAGGAGAGAATTTGACCTCCAAGTCTTTGGGAGCTAAGTGATCCCTCAGCATGGTGTCATTTCAATAAACCGGTGAAGGATGTGTCTTTACAGAACAACCTGTACAACGCTGTATTGAACTGGTGGTTATGGTTCACGTAGAAACAGCTCTATGAGGACCCTTTCTGTATCACAAATTTGGCAAGGCCCAAAAGTGGTAGACTATAGTAAAAGGGGAAAGCAATCCTTGCAGTCCTGGAGTAAGGATGGGGATATGGAGGTAATGGCTTGTCCATGGAGTAAGGGTGTTATATAAGGATGTTATGGTCTGAAAGGTAATGAGTGAGACTCAGTAACTTAATGGATGTTCTCCATTCACATCGAGTCAGGAAATGAACTGTAATCTCTCAGCTGTCTGTGTGACAGACCTTCATCTCAGAGATTAACACTGAGGAGGGAGACAGGGAGAGGGAGGAGGGATGAAGTAGGGAAATGGAGAGGGTGGAGAGAGAGGGGAGAGAGATACAAATAGAGAGGGTTAACATGATGCACAGAACACAGTGCCTCCCAGGCTCTCAAGATAGAAGAAGAAGAAGAAACCAAGAGAGGAAACTGAGTACAGCGGAGGAGAGGAAATGAGAGGACTATTTAAAGAGGCTTATACTGTATATTGGGAGAGATGGGACCTGCATTACCTGAGTGACGCATATGGATAATGTCCCCTGTCAGGACATTAGTTAGAACAGGGTTGAGGCTGAGGAGAGAGATGAGATCTGAAGTAGGGGCTAAGGAGAAAGAAGGAGAGAAAGAGAGAGAAAGAGGAAGAGAGAGAGAGAGAGAAAGAGGAAGAGAAAGAGAAAGAGAAAGAGGAAGAGAAAAACTGAGAAAGAGAGACATCAAGTAAGCGTATGTTTTTATAGGGTGTTGTGGACGGGGGTGGTGGATGGTTTGGGAGAGTATATTTTTAATCAAATCAAATCAAATTCTATGTGTCACATACACGTTTAGCAGATGTTAATGTGAGTGTAGTGAAATGCTTGTGCTTCTAGTTCCGACCATGCAGTAATATCTAACAAGTAATCTAACAATTTCACAACAACAGCAGGCTGGTGTGTCTACGGACATATTCAATCAATCCTTATCCCAGTCTGCTGTTCCCACATGCTTCAAGAGGGCCACCAGGGGCACCACAAGAGGGCCACAAGGGGGAATAAACGACTATGATTATAATCGAAGAGAATTCTCTTCGTAGATGATGCGGTCAGCATTTGATTGTAGGGAATTCTAGGCCAGGTGAACAAAAGGACTTGAGTTCCTATATATTGTTATGATCATACCATGTCTCATTAATCGTAAGGCATACACCCCCACCCTTCTTCTTACCAGAGAGGTGTTTGTTTCTGTTGGTGCGATGATTGAAGAAACCAAGTGGCTGTACTGAGTGAGCCATGTTTCCGTATACCGAGTGAGCCATGTTTCCGTGAAATACAGAATGTTACAATCTCTGATGTCTCTCTGGAAGGCAATCCTTGCTCAGATTTTGTCTACCTTGTTGTCAAGAGACTGGACATTGGCGAAAAGTATACTTGGGAGCGGTGCGCGATGTGCCCATTATGGAGCCTGACCAGATGACCACTCCGTCTGCCCCTTCTGCGGCGCCGTTGTTTTGGGTTGCTGGCTGGGATCCGATCCATTGTCCTGGGTGGTGGACCAAACAGAGAATCCACTTTGGGAAAGTTGTATTCCTGGTCGTAATGTTGGTGAGTTGACGTTGCTCTTATATCCAATAGTTCCTCCAGGCAGTATGTAATAAAACTTAAGATTTCCTGGGGTAACAATGTAAGAAATAATACAGAAAAAAATTAAATACTGCATAGTTTCCTAGGAACACGAAGTGAGGCAGCCATCTCTGTCAGCGCCGGAAGTCTCAAAACCACAAATTCCTAGGATTTATGGTGTTAATTTACCTCTCTGGGATATGTGGGACGCTAGCGTCCCACCTGGCCAAAAGCCAGGGAAAATGCAGAGCACCAAATTCAAATAAATTACTATAAAAATCAAACTCCCATTAAATCACACATGCAAGATAGCAAATTAAAGCAACACTTGTTGTGAATCCAGCCAACATGTCAGATTTCAAAAAGGCTTTTCAGCGAAAGCAAACAATGCTATTATCTGATGATAGCACCATAGTAACAAGGAGAAAAAAGCATATTTCAACCCTGTAGGCGTGACACAAAACGCAGAAATAAAAATATAATTCATGCCTTACCTTTGACGAGCTTCTTCTGTTGGCACTCCAACATGTCCCATAAAACATCACAAATGGTCCTTTTGTTCGATTAATTCCGTCGATATAAATCGAATATGTCAATTTATTTGGTGCGTTTGATCCAGTAAAACACGGGTTCCAACTTGCTCAACGTGACTACAAAATATCTCAAAAGTTACCTGTAAACTTTGCCAAAACATTTCAAACTACTTTTGTAATACAACTTCAGGTATTGTTTTACGTAAATAATCAAGCAAATTGAAGACGGGATGATCTGTGTTCAATACAGGAAGAAAACAAACTGAAGCTAGATTTATGGTCTATCTAACAGTACACTTCAAGTGACCCTCGTTCAAGATGGCCGTACTTCTTCATTACACAAAGGAATAACCTCAACCAATTTCTAAAGACTGTTGACATCCAGTGGAAGCAGGAAGAAGGTCCCTTAGAAATCTGGATTCCCAATGAAAACTTATTGAAAAGAGAGTGACCTCAAACAAATTCTGAATGGTTTGTCCTCTGGGTTTCGCCTGCTACATAAGTTCTGTTATACTCACAGACATGATTCAAACAGTTTTAGAAACGTCAGAGTGTTTTCTATCCAAATCTACTAATGATATGCATATCTTATCTTCTGGGGATGAGTAGCAGGCAGTTGAATTTGGGCATGCATTTCATCCGGACGTGAAAATACTGCCCCCTATCACCAAGAAGTTTAAACAATTTTTTGTAATTCTATGAATCTTACCCAGTTGATTAACTCACCCACTCGCCCAAATCTTAAATGCCCAGATAAATCAACCCTGATTGATTTGATATTGACAAATGTTCCACATAAATATTCTGCGTGTGGTGTTTTTTATAATGATTTCAGTGACCATTGTGCTGTTGTTGCTGTTAGAAATACTAAGGTTCCTAAGACAAACCCACGTTTTATTCGTAAGAGAAGTTTGAAGTGTTTTAACCTGTCTAGGACAAGGGTTCCGCTAGTGGAAGTATTAGGCACCGTTTTAAAGATAAAATTCTCATTACTCCAGCCACAGTGTCTGATTTAAAAAAATGCTTTACAGCGAAAGCTCCACAAACTATTATGTTAGGTCACCTCCAAAATCACAGAAAAATCACAGAAAAACCCAGCCATTTTTCCAGCCAAAGAGAGGAGTCACAAAAAGCACAAACAGAGATAAAATGAATCACTAACCTTTGATGATCATCATCAGATGACACTCATAGGACTTCATGTTACACAATACATGTATGTTTTGTTCGATAAAGTGCATATTTATATAAAAAAAATCTCATTTTACATTGGCGTGTTACATTCAGTAGTACTAAAACATGCGATGATTGTGCAGAGAGCCACATGAATTCACAGAAATACTCATTATAAATGTTGGTGAACATTCAAGTGTTATGCATGGAACTTTAGTTACACTTCTCCTTAAATCATCAGACACCGGCTTTAACCAACCAACTAACTTATGTCAATCTGGGTCAACTGGTAGATCTTGTTGATTAGATATTGAGGAGAGCAGAGGAGAGGCACTAGAATCTGAGGACACACACACAGAACATAAACACACACACAGATTGAGTCATTAGGGTGCATGAGCGTATCCAGTCGTTAGGACAGGAGACCACTGGCTGTTTGTTCTGAGACTAAGTGCAGACTAATGGGATCATACTAACATGACCCATCCTGCTCCGTCCCAACACTCAGGGAGAGACGGATAGAGAGAGAGAGAGAGAGAGAGAGAGAGACAGAGAGAGAGAGAGCAGGGTCATTACACATCACTCCACTACCACATCCAGATAACTCAGAAGGAGGAGAGAGGAAGGGAAGGAGGAAGAAGGGAGGAGACTGCTGCTTTTCTCCTCCAGCTCCTCCACTCATCCCACATCCCTCTACACAGGATAATAGAGGCAGGAGAAGGATGGCTCCTTTATACTGCAGTTGGATGACAGGGGTAGGAGAGGGGAAAAGAGGGGTAGGAGAGGGGATGAGAGGGGGTGGAAGGGGTAGGAGAAGGGATGAAAGAACATGAGAGGGGTAGGAGAGCGGATGACGTTATGACAGGGGAAGGGGAGGAGAGGGGATGACTGGAGTAGGAGAGGGGATGAGAGGGGTAGGAGAGGTGATGAAATGGGTAGGAGAGGGGATGAGAGGGGAAAAGAGGGGTAGGAGAGGGGATGAGAGGGGATGAAAGGGGTAGGAGCAGGGATGAGAGGGGATGATGGGGGTAGGAGAGGTGATGAGAGGGGTAGAAGAGGGGATGAGAGGGGTAGGAGAGGGGATGAGAGGGGATGACAGGGGTAGAAGGGGTGATGAGAGGGGATGACAGCGGTAGGAGAGGGGATGACAGTAGAGGTCGACCGATTATTCATTTTCAACGCCGATGCCGATACCGACCAAAAAGTTTTTTTTGTTTTTTTTTGTAATAATGAGAATTACAACAATACTGAATGAACACTTATTTTAACTTAATATAATACATCATAAAATCTATTTAGCCTCAAATAAATAATGAAACATGTTCAATTTGGTTTAAATAATGCAAAAACAAAGTGTTGGAGAAAAAAGTAAAAGAGCAATATGTGCCATGTAAGAAAGCTAATGTTTAAGTTCCTTGCTCAGAAGATGAGAACATATGAAAGCTGGTGGTTCCTTTTAACATGAGTCTTCAGTATTCCCAGGTAAGAAGTTTTAGGTTGTAGTTATTATAGGAATTATAGAATTATTTCTCTCTATACCATTTGTATTTCATTAACCTTTGACTATTGGATGTTCTTATAGGCACTTTAGTATTGCCAGTGTAACAGCATAGCTTCCGTCCCTCTCCTCGCTCCTCCCTGGGCTCGAACCAGGAACACATCGACAACAGCCACCCTCGAAGCAGCGTTACACATGCAGAGCAAGGGAAACAACCACTCCAAGTCTCAGAGCGAGCGAGTGACGTTTGAAACGCTATTAGCACGCACCCCGCTAACTAGCTAGCCATTTCACATCGGTTACACCAGCCTCATCTCGGGAGTCATAAACAGCGCAATACTTGACGCACAACGAAGAGCTGCAGGCAAAACGCACGAAAGTGCTGTTTGGATGAATGCTTACGAGCCTGCTGCTGCCTACCACTGCTCAGTCAGACTGCTCTATCAAATCATCGACTTAGTTATAACATAATAACACACAGAAATACGAGCCTTAGGTCATTAATATGGTCGAATCCAGAAACTATCAACTCGAAAACAAGACGTTTATTCTTTCAGTGAAATGCGGAACCGTTCCGTATTTTATCTAATGGGTGGCATCCATTAGTCTAAATATTCCTGTTACATTGCACAACCTTCAATATTATGTCATAAATACGTAATATTCTGGCAAATTAGGCTGCCCAAACTGTTGCATATACTCTGACTCTGCATGCAATGAACGCAAGAGAAGGGACACAATGTTTATTACCTGCTAACCATGATTTCTTTTAGCTAAATATGCGGGTTAAAAAATATATACTTCTGTGTATTGATTTTAAGAAAGGCATTGATGTTTATGGTTAGGTACACATTGGAGCAACGATATGCACAGCATCGATTATATGCAACGCAGGACACGCTAGATAAACTAGTAATATCATCAACCATGTGTAGTTAACTAGTGATTATGATTGATTGATTGATTTTTATAAGATAAGTTTAATGCTAGCTAGCAACATTCCTTGGCTTCTTACTGCATTCGCGTAACAGACAGTCTCCTCGTGGAGTACAATGAGAGGCAGGTGGTTAGAGCTAACTATAGGACTAGTTAACAAGGTGAAAATCTGTCGTTCTGCCCCTGAACGAGGCAGTTAACCTACCGCTCCTAGACCGTCATTGAAAATAAGAATGTGTTCTTAACTGACTTGCCTCGTTAAATAAAGATAAATAAATGTGTAAAGAAAAAAAAAACGGCCAAATCGGTTCCAATCCAAAATTAATCCCAATTAATCGGCCATTCCGACATGTTAGAGAGAAGTTGAGTGTAGTAGGAAGAGGAGACAATAATAGAGGAGGGGAGGGGAGAGAGGGAGGGAGGAGGTGGGGAGAGAGGGAGGAGGAGGGGAGAGAGGGAGGGAGGAGGATGGGAGAGAGGGAGGGAGGAGGTGGGGATAGAGGGAGGAGGAGGGGAGAGAGGGAGGAGGTGGGGAGAGAGGGAGGAGGAGGGGAGAGAGGGAGGAGGAGGGGAGAGAGGGAGGAGGGGAGAGAGGGAGAGCGGAGAGAGGGGGGGAGGAGATGGGGAGAGAGGGAGGAGGGGAGAGAGGGAGAGAGGGAGGAGGAGGGGAGAGAGGGAGGAGGGGAGAGAGGGAGAGAGGGAGGGAGGAGGGGAGAGAGGGAGGAGGATGGGAGAGAGGGAGGAGGGGAGAGAGGGAGAGCGGAGAGAGGGGGGGAGGTGGGGAGAGAGGGAGGAGGAGGGGAGAGAGGGAGGAGGAGGGGAGAGCGGGAGGAGGGGAGAGAGGGAGAGAAGAGAGAGGGGGGAGGAGATGGGGAGAGAGGGAGGAGGTGGGGAGAGAGGGAGGGAGGAGATGGGGAGAGAGGGAGGAGGAGGGGAGAGAGGGAGGGAGGAGGTGGGGAGAGAGGGAGGAGGGGGGAAGAGAGGGAGGGAGGAGGGGCGAGAGGGGATGAGAGGGTTTGGAGAGGGGATGAGAGCAGTGGTGGAGGGGATGAGAGGGTAGGGGTGGGGATGAGAGGGGTGGGAGAGGGGATGAGAGAGGTAGTGGAGGGGATGAGATGGGGATGAGAGGGGATGCGTGGGGTAGGAGAGGGGATGAGAGCGGTAGTGGAGGGGATGAGATGGGGATGAGAGGGGTAGGGGTGGGGATCAGAGTGGTAGGAGAGGGGATGAGAGGGCTAGGGGTGGGGATGAGATGGGGATGAGAGGGGTAGGGGTGCGGATGAGAGCGGTAGGAGAGGAGATGAGAGCTGTAGGAGAGGGGATGAGAGCAGTAGTGGAGGGGATGAGATGTGGATGAGAGGGGTAGGGGTGCGGATGAGAGCGGTAGGAGAGGAGATGAGAGCTGTAGGAGAGGGGATGAGAGCGGTAGTGGAGGGGATGAGATGGGATGAGATGGGTAGGAAAGGAGATGAGAGTGGTAGGAGAGGGGATGGTGGAAGGTGAGATGTTGAGTTTAGTAGGAAGAGGAGACAATTCTCTCTGTCTTCATGGAGTACCCGAGTGTGTTTCCGGTCCACTTCATCCCCCTGTGTATGTCCATTCAAACACAGTGCCACAGGCTTGCCCCGGAGTATGTCCATTCAAACACAGTGCCACAGGCTTGCCCCGGAGTATGTCCATTCAAACACAGTGCCACAGGCTTGCCCCGGAGTATGGCCACTCAAACACAGTGCCACAGGCTTGCCCCGGAGTATGTCCATTCAAACACAGTGCCACAGGCTTGCCCCGGAGTATGTCCATTCAAACACAGTGCCACAGGCTTGCCCCGGAGTATGTCCATTCAAACACAGTGCCACAGGCTTGCCCCGGAGTATGTCCACTCAGGCACAGTGCCACGGGCTTGTTTAGCAGGCGTCTGACCCCCGCCCTCCCTCCCCTCATTATAATTCCTTATAACACCTTTTATAATGCATTGTAACACTGACAGTGAGCATAACAGAGTAGCTTTATAGAAAGTGTTACCGGGATGTTTTCTAAACATTGTTACAAGGTTTTTATCCTAGTCATTTCTTGACTGTTCCTGGAATGTTTTCGGAACAAACTTTCTGACAACGTTTACAAGATCTAGGTTAGGGAAGAAAATATCTAGGTTAGGGAACAAAATATCTAGTTTAGGGAACAAAATATCTAGGTTAGGAAACAAAATATCAAGGTTAGGAAACAAAATATCTAGGTTAGGGAACAAAATATCTAGGTTAGGAAACAAAATATCAAGGTTAGGAAACAAAATATCGAGGTTAGGGAACGAAATATCTAGGTTAGGAAACAAAATATCAAGGTCAGGAAACAAAATATCTAGGTTAGGGAACAAAATATCTAAGTTAGGAAACAAAATATCAAGGTTAGGAAACAAAATATCTAGGTTAGGGAACACAATATCTAGGTTAGGAAACAAAATATCTAGGTTAGGAAACAAAATATCAAGGTTAGGAAACAAAATATCAAGGCTAGGAAACAAAATATCAAGGTTAGGGAACAAAATATCTAGGTGAGGGAACAAAATATCAAGGCTAGGAAACAAAATATCAAGGTTAGGAAACAAAATGTC
>NC_143046.1:15275000-15312500 GCF_057628025.1 Oncorhynchus mykiss | reverse complement strand
TCTGTATTTACCTGTCTATCGTTCTGTCTCTCTGTCTGTCTGTATTTACATGTCTATCATTCTGTCTCTTCCTCTCTCTATCTGTCTGTATTTACCTGTCTATCGTTCTGTCTCTCTGTCTGTCTGTATTTACATGTCTATCATTCTGTCTCTTCCTCTCTCTGTCTGTCTGTATTTACCTGTCTATCGTTCTGTCTCTCTGTCTGTCTGTATTTACATGTCTATCGTTCTGTCTCTTCCTCTGTCTGTCTGTATTGACCTGTCTATCATTCTGTCTCTTCCTCTCTCTGTCTGTCTGTATTTACCTGTCTATCCTTCTGTCTCTTCCTCTGTCTGTCTGTATTTACCTGCCTATCGTTCTGTCTCTTCCTCTCTCTGTCTGTCTGTATTTACCTGTCTATCGTTCTGTCTCTTCCTCTCTCTGTCTGTATTTACCTGTCTATTGTTCTGTCTCTTCCTCTCTCTGTCTGTATTTACCTGTCTATTGTTCTGTCTCTTCCTCTCTCTGTCTGTCTGTATTTACCTGTCTATCATTCTGTCTCTTCCTCTCTCTGTCTGTCTGTATTTACCTGTCTATCGTTCTGTCTCTTCCTCTGTCTGTCTGTATTTGCCTTTCTATCGTTCTGTCTCTTCCTCTCCCTGTCTGTATTTACCTGTCTATTGTTCTGTCTCTTCCTCTCTCTGTCTGTATTTACCTGTTTATCGTTCTGTCTCTCTGTCTGTCTGTATTTACCTCTCTATCATTCTGTCTCTTGTTCTCTCTCTGTCTGTATTTACCTGTCTATCGATCTGTCTCTCTGTCTGTCTGTATTTACCTGTCTATCATTCCGTCTCCTCCTATCTCTGTCTGTCTGTATTTACCTGTATATTGTTCTGTCATTCTGTCTGTCTGTATTTACCTGTCTATCATTCTGTCTCTTCCTCTCTCTGTCTGTATTTACCTGTCTATCGTTCTGTCTCTCTGTCTGTATATATCTGTCTATCATTCTGTCTCCTCCTCTCTCTGTCTGTGTGTATTTACATGTCTATCATTCTGTCTCTTCCTCTCTCTGTCTGTCTGTATTTACCTGTCTATCGTTCAGTCTCTCTGTCTGTCTGTATTTACATGTCTATCGTTCTGTCTCTTCCTCTGTCTGTCTGTATTTACCTGTCTATCATTCTGTCTCTTCCTCTCTCTGTCTGTCTGTATTTACCTGTCTATCCTTCTGTCTCTTCCTCTGTCTGTCTGTATTTACCTGTCTATCGTTCTGTCTCTTCCTCTCTCTGTCTGTCTGTATTTACCTGTCTATCGTTCTGTCTCTTCCTCTCTCTGTCTGTATTTACCTGTCTATCGTTCTGTCTCTTCCTCTCTCTGTCTGTCTGTATTTACCTGTCTATCGTTCTGTCTCTTCCTCTCTCTGTCTGTATTTACCTGTCTATCGTTCTGTCTCTCTGTCTGTATATATCTGTCTATCATTCTGTCTCCTCCTCTCTCTGTCTGTCTGTATTTACCTGTCTATCATTCTGTCTCTTCCTCTCTCTGTCTGTCTGTATTTACATGTCTATCATTCTGTCTCCTCCTCTCTCTGTCTGTCTGTATTTACATGTCTATCGTTCTGTCTCTTCCTCTCTCTGTCTGTATTTACCTGTCTATCGTTCTCTCTCTCTGTCTGTCTGTATTTACCTGTCTATCGTTCTGTCTCTTCCTCTCTCTGTCTGTCTGTATTTACCTGTCTATCATTCTGTCTCTTCCTCTCTCTGTTTGTATTTACCTGTCTATCGTTCTGTCTCTCTGTCTGTCTGTATTTACATGTCTATCATTCTGTCTCTTCCTCTCCCTGTCTGTCTGTATTTACCTGTCTATCGTTCTGTCTCTTCCTCTATCTGTCTGTATTTACCTGTCTGTCGTTCTGTCTCTTCCTCTCTCTATCTGTTTGTGTTTACCTGTCTGTCGTTCTGTCTCTTCCTCTCTCTGTCTGTCTGTATTTACCTGTCTGTTGTTCTGTCTCCTCCTCTCTCTGTCTGTATTTACCTGTCTATCGTTCTGTCTCTTCCTCTCTCTGTCTGTCTGTATTTACCTGTCTATCATTCTGTCTCTTCCTCTCTCTGTTTGTATTTACCTGTCTATCGTTCTGTCTCTCTGTCTGTCTGTATTTACATGTCTATCATTCTGTCTCTTCCTCTCCCTGTCTGTCTGTATTTACCTGTCTATCGTTCTGTCTCTTCCTCTATCTGTCTGTATTTACCTGTCTATTGTTCTGTCTCTTCCTCTGTCTCTCTGTCTGTATTTACCTGTCTATCGTTCTGTCTCTTCCTCTGTCTCTCTGTCTGTATTTACATGTCTATCGTTCTGTCTCTTCCTCTGTCTGTCTGTCTGTACTTACCTGTCTATCGTTCTGTCTCTGTCTGTCTGTATTTACATGTCTATCATTCCGTCTCTTCCTCTCTCTGTCTGTCTGTATTTACCTGTCTATCGTTCTGTCTCTCTGTCTGTCTGTATTTACATGTCTATCATTCTGTCTCTTCCTCTCTCTATCTGTCTGTATTTACCTGTCTATCGTTCAGTCTCTCTGTCTGTCTGTATTTACATGTCTATCATTCTGTCTCTTCCTCTCTCTGTCTGTCTATATTTACCTGTCTATCATTCTGTCTCTTCCTCTCTCTGTCTGTCTGTATTTACATGTCTATCATTCTGTCTCTTCCTCTCTCTGTCTGTCTATATTTACCTGTCTATCATTCTGTCTCTTCCTCTCTCTGTCTGTCTGTATTTACCTGTCTATCATTCTGTCTCTTCCTCTCTCTGTCTGTATTTACCTGTCTATCATTCTGTCTCTTCCTCTCTCTGTCTGTCTGTACTTACCTGTCTATCGTTCTGTCTCTGTCTGTCTGTATTTACATGTCTATCATTCCGTCTCTTCCTCTCTCTGTCTGTCTGTATTTACCTGTCTATCGTTCTGTCTCTCTGTCTGTCTGTGTTTCCATGTCTATCATTCTGTCTCTTCCTCTCTCTATCTGTCTGTACTTACCTGTCTATCGTTCTGTCTCTCTGTCTGTCTGTATTTACATGTCTATCATTCTGTCTCTTCCTCTCTCTGTCTGTCTGTATTTACCTGTCTATCGCTCTGTCTCTCTGTCTGTCTGTATTTACATGTCTATCGTTCTGTCTCTTCCTCTCTCTGTCTGTATTTACCTGTCTATCGTTCTCTCTCTCTGTCTGTCTGTATTTACCTGTCTATCGTTCTGTCTCTTCCTCTCTCTGTCTGTCTGTATTTACCTGTCTATCATTCTGTCTCTTCCTCTCTCTGTTTGTATTTACCTGTCTATCGTTCTGTCTCTCTGTCTGTCTGTATTTACATGTCTATCATTCTGTCTCTTCCTCTCCCTGTCTGTCTGTATTTACCTGTCTATCGTTCTGTCTCTTCCTCTATCTGTCTGTATTTACCTGTCTGTCGTTCTGTCTCTTCCTCTCTCTATCTGTTTGTGTTTACCTGTCTGTCGTTCTGTCTCTTCCTCTCTCTGTCTGTCTGTATTTACCTGTCTGTTGTTCTGTCTCCTCCTCTCTCTGTCTGTATTTACCTGTCTATCGTTCTGTCTCTTCCTCTCTCTGTCTGTCTGTATTTACCTGTCTATCATTCTGTCTCTTCCTCTCTCTGTTTGTATTTACCTGTCTATCGTTCTGTCTCTCTGTCTGTCTGTATTTACATGTCTATCATTCTGTCTCTTCCTCTCCCTGTCTGTCTGTATTTACCTGTCTATCGTTCTGTCTCTTCCTCTATCTGTCTGTATTTACCTGTCTATTGTTCTGTCTCTTCCTCTGTCTCTCTGTCTGTATTTACCTGTCTATCGTTCTGTCTCTTCCTCTGTCTCTCTGTCTGTATTTACATGTCTATCGTTCTGTCTCTTCCTCTGTCTGTCTGTCTGTACTTACCTGTCTATCGTTCTGTCTCTGTCTGTCTGTATTTACATGTCTATCATTCCGTCTCTTCCTCTCTCTGTCTGTCTGTATTTACCTGTCTATCGTTCTGTCTCTCTGTCTGTCTGTATTTACATGTCTATCATTCTGTCTCTTCCTCTCTCTATCTGTCTGTATTTACCTGTCTATCGTTCAGTCTCTCTGTCTGTCTGTATTTACATGTCTATCATTCTGTCTCTTCCTCTCTCTGTCTGTCTATATTTACCTGTCTATCATTCTGTCTCTTCCTCTCTCTGTCTGTCTGTATTTACATGTCTATCATTCTGTCTCTTCCTCTCTCTGTCTGTCTATATTTACCTGTCTATCATTCTGTCTCTTCCTCTCTCTGTCTGTCTGTATTTACCTGTCTATCATTCTGTCTCTTCCTCTCTCTGTCTGTATTTACCTGTCTATCATTCTGTCTCTTCCTCTCTCTGTCTGTCTGTACTTACCTGTCTATCGTTCTGTCTCTGTCTGTCTGTATTTACATGTCTATCATTCCGTCTCTTCCTCTCTCTGTCTGTCTGTATTTACCTGTCTATCGTTCTGTCTCTCTGTCTGTCTGTGTTTCCATGTCTATCATTCTGTCTCTTCCTCTCTCTATCTGTCTGTACTTACCTGTCTATCGTTCTGTCTCTCTGTCTGTCTGTATTTACATGTCTATCATTCTGTCTCTTCCTCTCTCTGTCTGTCTGTATTTACCTGTCTATCGCTCTGTCTCTCTGTCTGTCTGTATTTACATGTCTATCATTCTGTCTCTTCCTCTCTCTATCTGTCTGTACTTACCTGTCTATCGTTCTGTCTCTCTGTCTGTCTGTATTTACATGTCTATCATTCTGTCTCTTCCTCTCTCTGTCTGTCTGTATTTACCTGTCTATCGTTCTGTCTCTCTGTCTGTCTGTATTTACATGTCTATCATTCTGTCTCTTCCTCTCTCTGTCTGTCTGTATTTACCTGTCTATCGTTCTGTCTCTCTGTCTGTCTGTATTTACATGTCTATCGTTCTGTCTCTTCCTCTGTCTGTCTGTATTGACCTGTCTATCATTCTGTCTCTTCCTCTCTCTGTCTGTCTGTATTTACCTGTCTATCCTTCTGTCTCTTCCTCTGTCTGTCTGTATTTACCTGCCTATCGTTCTGTCTCTTCCTCTCTCTGTCTGTCTGTATTTACCTGTCTATCGTTCTGTCTCTTCCTCTCTCTGTCTGTATTTACCTGTCTATTATTCTGTCTCTTCCTCTCTCTGTCTGTATTTACCTGTCTATTGTTCTGTCTCTTCCTCTCTCTGTCTGTCTGTATTTACCTGTCTATCATTCTGTCTCTTCCTCTCTCTGTCTGTCTGTATTTACCTGTCTATCGTTCTGTCTCTTCCTCTGTCTGTCTGTATTTGCCTTTCTATCGTTCTGTCTCTTCCTCTCCCTGTCTGTATTTACCTGTCTATTGTTCTGTCTCTTCCTCTCTCTGTCTGTATTTACCTGTTTATCGTTCTGTCTCTCTGTCTGTCTGTATTTACCTCTCTATCATTCTGTCTCTTGTTCTCTCTCTGTCTGTATTTACCTGTCTATCGATCTGTCTCTCTGTCTGTCTGTATTTACCTGTCTATCATTCCGTCTCCTCCTATCTCTGTCTGTCTGTATTTACCTGTATATTGTTCTGTCATTCTGTCTGTCTGTATTTACCTGTCTATCATTCTGTCTCTTCCTCTCTCTGTCTGTATTTACCTGTCTATCGTTCTGTCTCTCTGTCTGTCTGTGTTTCCATGTCTATCATTCTGTCTCTTCCTCTCTCTATCTGTCTGTACTTACCTGTCTATCGTTCTGTCTCTCTGTCTGTCTGTATTTACATGTCTATCATTCTGTCTCTTCCTCTCTCTGTCTGTCTGTATTTACCTGTCTATCGCTCTGTCTCTCTGTCTGTCTGTATTTACATGTCTATCATTCTGTCTCTTCCTCTCTCTGTCTGTCTGTATTTACCTGTCTATCGTTCTGTCTCTCTGTCTGTCTGTATTTACATGTCTATCATTCTGTCTCTTCCTCTCTCTGTCTGTCTGTATTTACCTGTCTATCGTTCTGTCTCTCTGTCTGTCTGTATTTACATGTCTATCATTCTGTCTCTTCCTCTCTCTGTCTGTCTGTATTTACCTGTCTATCGTTCTGTCTCTCTGTCTGTCTGTATTTACATGTCTATCGTTCTGTCTCTTCCTCTGTCTGTCTGTATTGACCTGTCTATCATTCTGTCTCTTCCTCTCTCTGTCTGTCTGTATTTACCTGTCTATCCTTCTGTCTCTTCCTCTGTCTGTCTGTATTTACCTGCCTATCGTTCTGTCTCTTCCTCTCTCTGTCTGTCTGTATTTACCTGTCTATCGTTCTGTCTCTTCCTCTCTCTGTCTGTATTTACCTGTCTATTATTCTGTCTCTTCCTCTCTCTGTCTGTATTTACCTGTCTATTGTTCTGTCTCTTCCTCTCTCTGTCTGTCTGTATTTACCTGTCTATCATTCTGTCTCTTCCTCTCTCTGTCTGTCTGTATTTACCTGTCTATCGTTCTGTCTCTTCCTCTGTCTGTCTGTATTTGCCTTTCTATCGTTCTGTCTCTTCCTCTCCCTGTCTGTATTTACCTGTCTATTGTTCTGTCTCTTCCTCTCTCTGTCTGTATTTACCTGTTTATCGTTCTGTCTCTCTGTCTGTCTGTATTTACCTCTCTATCATTCTGTCTCTTGTTCTCTCTCTGTCTGTATTTACCTGTCTATCGATCTGTCTCTCTGTCTGTCTGTATTTACCTGTCTATCATTCCGTCTCCTCCTATCTCTGTCTGTCTGTATTTACCTGTATATTGTTCTGTCATTCTGTCTGTCTGTATTTACCTGTCTATCATTCTGTCTCTTCCTCTCTCTGTCTGTATTTACCTGTCTATCGTTCTGTCTCTCTGTCTGTATATATCTGTCTATCATTCTGTCTCCTCCTCTCTCTGTCTGTGTGTATTTACATGTCTATCATTCTGTCTCTTCCTCTCTCTGTCTGTCTGTATTTACCTGTCTATCGTTCAGTCTCTCTGTCTGTCTGTATTTACATGTCTATCGTTCTGTCTCTTCCTCTGTCTGTCTGTATTTACCTGTCTATCATTCTGTCTCTTCCTCTCTCTGTCTGTCTGTATTTACCTGTCTATCCTTCTGTCTCTTCCTCTGTCTGTCTGTATTTACCTGTCTATCGTTCTGTCTCTTCCTCTCTCTGTCTGTCTGTATTTACCTGTCTATCGTTCTGTCTCTTCCTCTCTCTGTCTGTATTTACCTGTCTATCGTTCTGTCTCTTCCTCTCTCTGTCTGTCTGTATTTACCTGTCTATCGTTCTGTCTCTTCCTCTCTCTGTCTGTATTTACCTGTCTATCGTTCTGTCTCTCTGTCTGTATATATCTGTCTATCATTCTGTCTCCTCCTCTCTCTGTCTGTCTGTATTTACCTGTCTATCATTCTGTCTCTTCCTCTCTCTGTCTGTCTGTATTTACATGTCTATCATTCTGTCTCCTCCTCTCTCTGTCTGTCTGTATTTACATGTCTATCGTTCTGTCTCTTCCTCTCTCTGTCTGTATTTACCTGTCTATCGTTCTCTCTCTCTGTCTGTCTGTATTTACCTGTCTATCGTTCTGTCTCTTCCTCTCTCTGTCTGTCTGTATTTACCTGTCTATCATTCTGTCTCTTCCTCTCTCTGTTTGTATTTACCTGTCTATCGTTCTGTCTCTCTGTCTGTCTGTATTTACATGTCTATCATTCTGTCTCTTCCTCTCCCTGTCTGTCTGTATTTACCTGTCTATCGTTCTGTCTCTTCCTCTATCTGTCTGTATTTACCTGTCTGTCGTTCTGTCTCTTCCTCTCTCTATCTGTTTGTGTTTACCTGTCTGTCGTTCTGTCTCTTCCTCTCTCTGTCTGTCTGTATTTACCTGTCTGTTGTTCTGTCTCCTCCTCTCTCTGTCTGTATTTACCTGTCTATCGTTCTGTCTCTTCCTCTCTCTGTCTGTCTGTATTTACCTGTCTATCATTCTGTCTCTTCCTCTCTCTGTTTGTATTTACCTGTCTATCGTTCTGTCTCTCTGTCTGTCTGTATTTACATGTCTATCATTCTGTCTCTTCCTCTCCCTGTCTGTCTGTATTTACCTGTCTATCGTTCTGTCTCTTCCTCTATCTGTCTGTATTTACCTGTCTATTGTTCTGTCTCTTCCTCTGTCTCTCTGTCTGTATTTACCTGTCTATCGTTCTGTCTCTTCCTCTGTCTCTCTGTCTGTATTTACATGTCTATCGTTCTGTCTCTTCCTCTGTCTGTCTGTATTTACCTGTCTATCATTCTGTCTCTTCCTCTCTCTGTCTGTCTGTATTTACCTGCCTGTCGTTCTGTCTCCTCCTCTCTCTGTCTGTCTGTAGTTACCTGTCTATCATTCTGTCTCTACCTCTCTCTGTCTGTCTGTATTTACCTGTCTATCATTCTATCTCTTCCTCTCTCTGTCTGTCTGTATTTACCTGTCTGTCGTTCTGTCTCTCTGTCTGTCTGTATTTACATGTTTATCGTTCTGTCTCTTCCTCTCTCTGTCTGTATTTACATGTCTATCGTTCTGTCTCTCTGTCTCTCTGTATTTACCTGTCTATCATTCTGTCTACTCCTCTCTCTGTCTGTCTGCATTTACCTGTCTATCATCCTGTCTCCTCCTCTCTCTGTCTGTCTGTATTTACATGTTTATCATTCTGTCTCTTCCTCTCTCTGTCTGTCTGTATTTACCTGTCTATCGTTTTGTCTCTTCCTCGCTCTATCTGTGTCTCGTCTCTCTTCCAATCCACCTGTCTCTATCTGCCTAGTTTTCCCTCAGTCTAACCCCTTTTATTCCTCTCTCCATCTCTTGCACCTATTTTCCCCATCTCTCTTTCCCTCTCCTTTCACTCTCTCCTCCCTATCCCCCCATTCCCACTCTCTCTACCCCCCCTCTCTCTACCCCCATCTCTCTTTCCCTCTCCTTTCACTCTCTCCTTCCTATCCTCCCATACCCCCTCTCTCTACCCCCCATCTCTCTTTCCCTCTCCTTTCACACTCTCCTCCCTATCCCCCCATATCCCCTCTCTCCACCGCCCCTCTCTCTCTTACTCTTTCCCTCTCTCCCCTCTCCTTTCCTCTCATTCATTATAGCTTGGTCTTGGCTGTGTCTGCTCTCTTCCCTTCTGTGGTGCTCAATTACTCTGTCTTCCCGGGGCAAGCGCTGATGTCAAGCTACCCTAATGACTTTCTGATTATCTGTCTTTAGCTGATGAACGAGATGGAAATGTACCAGCACGGCCAACAGGGGTCTAGAGGGAGGACGTGGGAAGGAAGGACGGAAGGAAGAAAGAAGGAAAGAAACATAGAAAGAAAGAAAGAAAGAAAGAAAGAAAGAAAGAAAGAAAGAAAGAAAGAAAGAAAGAAAGAAAGAAAGAAAGAAAGAAAGAAAGAAAAAAGGAGGGAAGGAAGGAAGGACAGAAAGAAAGAAAAGAAAGAAAAGAAAGAAAGAAAAGAAAGAAAGAAAGAAAGAAAGAAAGAAAGAAAGAAAAAAGGAGGGAAGGAAGGAAGGACAGAAAGAAAGGAGGGAAGGAAAAGGGAAGTGAGGGAGCAAGAGAGCAAGGGAAGGAGGGAGCGAGGAAGAGAGAGAAAATAGGGAAAGAAGGGAGGCAGATATTCAGAGCAGAAATAACATTAATATGCAGAAGGAAAGGTCTGTTGTATAGCTAGTAGAGACTCTTTAAAAGATCTATCCCACTGACAGACACTAAGTGAGGAGCGAGGGTTCAACCTCTAACTTATATATATGTATAGATTCTGGAGGACGTGTTTCTGAGCCCTCGACGAGGCATAACAACAGCTCCATTAAGGACGTAAGGATCGTCCCTTCAGCGTCCTTATCTTCATTCCTTAAAGCACTACCACCCCAACCATCACCACCACCACTACTATCCCTCCACCAAGACCACCACCCCTCCACCACCACCACCACAACCACCACAACCACCACCACCACCACCACCATCCCTCCTCCACCATCACCACCACCACCATCACTATCACCACCACCAACACCTACACCACCACCATTATCATCATCACCACAAACACCAGCACCATCACCAGCACCACCAGCTTCATCATCACCACCACCACCATCATCACCACCAGCACCATCATCACCATCAACAACACCCTACCCACACCATCTCCACCACCACCACCACCATTATGATAACCACCTCCACCATCACTACCTTCATTATCATCACCACTACCACAAACTCCACCATCACTACCTCCACCACCATTATCATCACCATCACTATCACCACCACCATCACCACTACCACCACCACCTTCACCACCTCCTCCACCATCACCACCACCACTACCAGCACCACAGCCACCACCAGCATCACCAACACCAGCACCATCATCACCACCATCACCATCACCATCACAATTATCACCATCACCAGCACCATTATCATCATCATCACCAGCACCATCATCACCACTACCACCATCATCACCACCAGCACCATCATTACCACCATCACCACCTTACCAGCACCATTATCATCATCACCCTCACCACCAGCACCTCCACCAGCACCATTATCATCATCACCACCAACACCAGCACCACCAGCGCCATCATCACCACCACCACCATCATCACCACCAGCACCATCATCACCACCAGCACCATCATCACCATCAAAAACACCCTACCAACACCCTCAACACCACCACCACCATCACCACCACCACCCAGCCACCCAGCCCGGCAGGCCGCTGTGCCTGCATCATATAAAGTGATTGTTGATGCTTGACTTTGACCTTCTAAAACACTATTGATTTCTCCTTCTCTTCCAGATGAGAGTTGATGTCACTTAGGCCTTTAATGCGTTCTGGGTGAAACATTTGTTTGATGTTAAAAGGATACACAAAATGTGTGTGTGTGGGGGGGGGGGGGGGATGCGAACTTGTAGTGCATTTGAGGTTTAAAAATGCTTATAAAGTTTACAATTTCCACTTTGAAATTTCAGATTTGATTTGCCATAATGAAAAATGCCTCAACCACTTAAAAATAGGTATATTACTTAAATTCCACAAAATAATTCACAATTCCTGTTGCTGTCGGATTTTTCATTCTGGAGCAAACTGGCTCAAATTAAGATCCTACATCTGCAGGACCAGAGCCAGCAGAACTCTCTATTACTGCCTCTCTATAGTTCTCTTCCTCTCTCCCTACCCCTTTCTCCCTCTCTCTCTCTATCTCTCTCTCTCTCTCACACACACTCTCTCTCACACACACTCTCTCTCTCACTCTCTCTCCCTCACTCTCTCTCTCTCTCTCTCTCCCCCACCGTCCCTCCCTCTCTCTCTCTCTCTCCCACCCTCCCTCCCTCTCTCTCTCCTGCCCATCCCTCCCTCTCTCTCTCCTGCCCTCCCTCCCTCTCTCTCCTGCCCTCCCTCTCTCTCCTGCCCTCCCTCCCTCTCTCTATCCTGCCCTCCCTCCTTCTCTCTCTCCTGCCCTCTCTCCCTTCCTCTCACTCTCACTCTCCCTCTCTATCCCTATCACTGCCTCTCCCTCCCTCTCTTTCTCTCCCTCGCTCTCTCTCTATCCTCTCTATCCCTATCACTGCCTCTCTCTCCCTCTCTCTTTCTCCCTCGGTCTCTCCCTATCCTCTCTATCCCTATCACTGCCTCTCTCCCCCTCACTCTCTATCCTCTCTATCCCTATCACTGCCTCTCTGTAGTTTCAGAGGCAGCCTCTATGTCTCTGCCTCCGTCTCTGTCACTGCCATTCTGTTGTCACCTTTTTCTCTTTCTCTCAACCCCTCTTTCTCTCTTTCTGACCTCTCTTTCTCTGTCAACCCCTCTTTCTCTCTTTCTGACCTCCCTTTCTCTGTCAACCACTCTTTCACTCTTTCTGACCTCCCTTTCTCTGTCAACCCCTCTTTCTCTCTTTCTGACCTTCCTTTCTCTGTCAACCCCTTTCTCTCTTTCTGACCTTCCTTTCTCTCATTTATACCTTCTCTTCCTTTTATTCATCCCCTTTAAGAATGCCTTTTGTCCTGCTCAATTACCCCTCCTTTCTTTCATTCCTCCATCGGGCCGGTGTGGACACAGTAATGACATTCTGATTATCACTCTGTAAATGAGAACTGAAATGAGTGTGTGAGGCCTTGCCAAGGAAGATTAGAATAGAGCAGCGAGAGGACTTTCAATACGAAATGGAGAGGAGGGAGGGAGGGAGTATAGCGACAACAAGACGTTTGAAAAAGGTGAAATATTTGACAGCACACAGCGGATTAAATAACATTACCATTCAGGATTTAATTGACCACTGTCTAAGTTTTGTATTAGAGTGGACACAACACAGGTGAAGAGTCCTTCATGTCCTCCAACAATAAAATATCTCTGTTGAAGATATGTTCTACTCCCCTCTAAGACCATGAACTGTAGTTGTCCTCTTATTCAGTATGTGACTCTGGGTGGCGAATTGGTCTATACAAAAAAAGCTACAAACTCCTAGTGTACAATTGTGTGTGTGTGTGTGTGTGTGTGTGTGTGTGTGTGTGTGTGTGTGTGTGTGTGTGTGTGTGTGTGTGTGTGTGAGTGTTGGTGTGGGCAAGCGAGCGTGTGTGTGCTTGGGTTTTTGTGAATGCATTTGTGTCTGTGTGTGAATGAGTGTGTCTGTGTAACAGATGCTGCTTGCTTCCGGAGCAGATTCTGCTTGCCTCCTAGGCAGATACTGCTTGCTTCCTAAGCAGATGTTGCTTGCTTCCTAAGCAGATGCTGCTTGCTTCCTGAGCAGATACTGCTTGCTTCCTGAGCAGATACTGCTTGCTTCCTAAGCAGATGCTGCTTGCTTCCTAAGCAGATGCTGCTTGCTTCCAAAGCAGATGCTGCTTGCTTCCTAAGCAGATGCTGCTTGCTTCCTAAGCAGATGCTGCTTGCTTCCAAAGCAGATGATGCTTGCTTCCTAAGCTGATGATGCTTGCTTCCAAAGCAGATGCTGCTTGCTTCCTAAGCAGATGCTGCTTGCTTCCTAAGCAGATGCTGCTTGCTTCCTAAGCAGATGCTGCTTGCTTCCTAAGCAGATGATGCTTGCTTATATAAGTCTTTGCTGCCTGAATCCATCCAATAGCGTTTGTATTTTCCACTTTAATAAAATGTCAGATTCTATGTTTCTTGCTCTAGGGAACTGGCTCAAATTAAGATCATACACCTGTAGTTGAACACAACCCAGTTGTCAGGGCAATGTCCCAGCAATGCCACTGTAGCTGTCATATAACCCCACAAGATGTAGGCTGGTGCCATATCCGTTTGGGCTGTCTAGCCAAGCTTGGTGTAACAATGACCACAGGAGTTGACTAGACAGCACCAACAGATCTGGGACCAGGCTAGCACGCATGACAGTGACCATAGGAGTTAGCAAGACTGCATAAAAAATATCTGGGACAAGGCTACAACAGAGTAGCATCACTGGCAGATACTCAGTCTCTCTCTCATTCCCGTCCAATCAGCTAGCTATTCTCCTCTCCAGGTCTACAGACTGCTGTTTAATAGTACCTCAACTTCCTTAGCAATCACTTTAATTGATATTTCTCCAGCACTAACTCTCAGAGGGTCTAACAGATGAAATCTGATCCCTGTGGACTTATTTGGGTCTATTATGACTGCAGGCTTGACTGGGGACTGGAGAGTGGTGGCATGATAGATATAGAGAAATAGACAGAGACGTCTACAGAGCAGCCTCCTGGCACATCGCCCACCGCTCCCGAGTATAGTACTCGCCAATGTCCAGTCTCCTGACAACAGGTAGATGAAATTCGAGCAAGGGTTGCCTTCCAGAGAGACATCAGAGATTGCAACATTCTCTGTTTCAAACGGTTCAGCCACCGGGCTTCTCCATGCATCGCGCCGACAGAGATAAACTCTTCTCTGGGAAGAAGAAGAGATGCTTTATGAGTAACGACTCATGGTGTAATCATAACAACATACACGAACATAAACAAACTCAAGTCCTTCTGCTCACTCAACCTAGAATTCCTTACAATCAAATGCTGGCCATATAACCTCCCAAGACAATTCTCGTCAGTTATTGTCCCAGTGGTGTACATTCCCCCTCAAGCAGACACCATGACGGCCCTCAAGGAACTTCACTTGAGTCTATGTAAACTGGAAACCATATATCCTGAGGCTGCATTTATTGTAGCTGGGGATTTCAACGAAGCAAATTTGAGAACAAGGCTACCTAAACTCTATCAGCATATTGATTGCACTACGCACGGGTGTAATACACTTGATCACTGCTACTCTAACTTCCACGATGCATACAAAGCTCTTGCTCGCCCTCCCTTCGGCAAATCCGACCACGGCGCCATCTTGCTCCTACTGTCTTATAGGCAGAAACTCAAACAGGATGTACCAGTGACTAGAACCATTCAACGCTGGTCTGACCAATCGATCACGCAGACTTGGACATGTTCCGGTCAGCCTCTGATAACCACATCGATCTATACTCTGACTAGGTGAGTGAGTTTATAAAGAAGTGCATTGGAGATGTTGTACCTACCGTGACTATTGAAATCTACCTTAACCAGAAACCGTGGATGGATGGCGGCATTCGCACAAAACAAAGCACAAACCACTGCATTTAACCATGGAAAGAGGTCTGGGAATATGGCTGAACATAACCGGTGTAGTTATTCCCTCCACAAGGCAAACAAATAAGCAAAATGCCGGTACAGGGACAAAGTAGAGTCGCAATTCAACAGCTCAGACACGAGACGTATGTGGCAGGGTCTACAGGAAATCACGGACTACAAAAGGAAAACCAGCCACATCATGGACACCAACGTTACGTTTCCAGACAAACTAAACACCTTCTTTGCCCGCTTTGATGATAAAATAGTGCTACCGTCACAGCACGATAACAAGGAGTGCGCCCCCCCCTCTCCTTCTCCGAGGCCGACATGAGTAAAACATTTAAACTTGTTAACCGCTTCAAGGCTGCTGGCCCAGACGGCGTCCCTAGCTGTGTCCTCAGAGCATGTGCAGACCAGCTGGCTGGTGTGTTTACGGACATAATCAATCACTCCCCTCTCAGTTTGCTGTCCCCACATGCTTAAAGATGGCCACCATTGTTCCTTTACCCAAGAAGGCAAAAATAATTTAACTAAATGACTACCGCCCCGTAGCCCTGACTTCTATCATCATGAAGTGCTTTCAGAGACTAGTCAAGGATCATATCACCTCCACCTTACTGGCCACCCTAGACCCACTTCAATTTACTGCCCCGACATGTCCACAGACGATGCCATCGCCATCACACTGCACACTGCCCTATCCCATCTGGACAAAAGGAATACCTATGTAAGAATTATGTTCATTGACTACAGCTCAACATTCAATAAACACCACAGTACCCTCCAAGCTCATCATCAAGCTGGAGGCCCTGGGTCTTAACCCCGCCCTGTGCAATTGCGTCCTGGACTTCTTGAAGGGCCGTCCCCAGGTGGTGAAGGAAGGAAACATCTCCACTTCGCTGACCCTCAACACTGGCGCCCCACAAGGGCACGTGCTCATCCCCCTCCTGTATTTCCCATTCACCCACGACTGCGTGGCCATGCACGCCTCCAACTCAATCATCAAGTTTGCAGACGACACAACAGTAGTGGGCTTGATTACCAACAGCGACGAGACAGCCTACAGGGAGGAGGTGATGGCACTCTGAGTGTGGTGTCAGGAAAACAACCTCTCACTCAACGTCAACAAAGCAAAGGAGAAGATCATGGACTTCAGGAAACAGCAGAAGGAGCACCCCACTATCCACATCAATGGGACAGCAGTGGAGAAGGTGGAAAGTTTAAAGATCCTCGGCGTACACATCACAGACAAACTGAAATGGTCCACCCACTCAGACAGTGAAGTAAAGAAGGCGCAAAAGCGCCTCTTCAACCTCAGAAGACTGAAGAAACGCATCACCAGGGGCAGACTACCTGCCCTCCAGGACACCTACAGGACCTGATGTCACATGAAGCCCAAAAAGATCAAGGACAACAACCACCCGAGCCACTGCCTGTTTACACCACTACCATCCAGAAGGCAAGGTCAGTACAGGTGCATCAAAGCTGTCACGAGAGACCGAAAAGCATATTCTATCTCAAAGCCATCAGACTGCTAAACAGCCACCACTAACACAGAGAGGCTGCTGCCTAAATTGTTACGCAAACACTGGCCACCTTAATAAATGGATCACTAGTGACTTTAAACAATGCCACTTTAACAATGTTTACATACCTAAGATTACTCATATCATATGTATATACTGTATTTTATAGCATCTATTGCACCTTGCCTATGTCTTTCGGCCGTCGCTCATCCATATAATTATATGTACATATTCTCATTCACCCCTTTAGATGTGTGTGTATTAGGTAGTTGTTTGGAAATTGTTAGATTGCTTGTTAGATATTACTGCACTGTCGGAACTAGAAGCACAAGCATTTTGCTACACTCGCATTAAACTCTGCTAACCATGTGTATATGACCAATATAATTTGATTTGATTTGAGAGATAGAGAGGGGGCTTGGATGGAGAGATAGAGGACTAGCACTGACTTTGCTGATAACTACTTTGTTGAGGGAAAATGTACTTGCTACGATTGTGATATGTTGTTGCCTCACCTCGCTATCTTCAGATGAATGCACCAATGTAAGTCGTTCTGAATAAGAGTGTCTGCTAAATGACTAACATGTCAAATGTAAATGTAGATAGAGCAGATAGGTAGTAGCTAGGGTCTTGGTTGGGAGGATCAGAACAGTATTCATGTTCTGTGGCATCAGTGGGGGCTTGATAAGCTGAAGGATTTTGAAAGTGGAGTTATTTAAAACTTGAATGTTTTGATATGTTTCCATTCCCTTGTTGTCGTATTATGTTGTTAAAGGCCCAGGTCAAATATATGCTTTGAGGTTGGAATAATACTGTGAAACTGTGAAAAAGATGGTAACGCCCTTTTAGTGTAAGAGCTGAGAAAAGACTGCCTGGAATTCCAGCCTGTTTTGGTGTGATGGAGATTTGGCCTTCCATGGTGACATCACTATGCGGTAAAATAGTTAATAGACCAATAACAAAGACCGCTCTGCCATTAACAGCTAATTTTCTGTTGTCCACTCCCCACTTAGACCAGTCCCAGACAGTCCAAGCTAAATGATTGCTTGAGAATTTGCCCTTTACAAAGAAGTTATGTTTTTTTATTTTACCATTTTACTTAAAACCATCACAGTAAGGTACTTCAATGTTACCCAGAAATAATTTGATATTGAGATCAAAACGGCTGCATTAGACCTTTAAAAACTGTCTAAGCCTACAAATGCACCTGTGTGTGAGTATCTGTGTTGTATCTGTGTGTGGCTAATTGTATGTATTGAGTGTGTGTAGCTCTAGTTAAATCTCTTCTCTACCTCAGTCCAGTGGTTCCCAAATCGGGATGTCAGTGGCAATGATACCATATGGCAGTCTCATGTTCCGCATTCTGCATTCCATGTTCCGCCAACCTCAGGAGTCACTCGCAGTGTCTTCATTAATTGTGACTAACTCCTGTGTGCCAGAGAGCTGCTGCCTGCAATGTAGCAATCTGGGGCTCCGGCCTGCTGACGATAGCACCATCACACACCACTCACTCTGCCACCAGCCTCTGCCCCCCTTGGCAGCAGCACAGCAAGAAGGATGGGCATGATTGTTTGCAAAGAGTTTTAATATTTATCTGTTGGAAACGATCTGAACAAGAATCTTGCAGCTAACATCTCTGTATTCAAATAGGTAAATGATTGTTGTGCCATAACTACAAAAACAGCAGTTCATGTATCTTCTCTCCCCGTGTGCTTTCGTCTTTGTTGGAAATGAGGCATTTGTGTGGAATGGCTTCCATCCAGCCGGTTGTGTTAAAAAACTTGACTATCAACAGCTTATTCAGAGAGAAGGAGAGAGGAAGACCATAGACCATGAGACATTTTTATTGGGAGAAATAGTCTGAAACAACCCACAACACAAACATAACTGTAACTCGCTGTCATTCATACAGTGTGTATGCCCATGGTGTATGGTGTGGAAGTGATTAAATGTGGTTCTTTCTCTAGGTCATGTTGGGGTGTTGGCCACAGTGAAGAGGCATAGAGGATGCAGACAGTGTCTGTAAGCTGTCTCACTCACACTGACTGACTGCTGAAGACAACAACAGCTATTCCCACTGAACCAAGTCCAGCAAAGGTAAAGCAAAGGTAAAGCTTTTACTAAGATATTGATGGCTATTCAATATCCAGTAGAAGCTGAAAATGTGGCTGCCTCTTTTCAGTTCCAATTGAATGTGTGGCTGTTAGCAGGTTTGAATGTGTGGCTGTTAGCAGGTAAGAATGTGTGGCTGTTTGCAGGTTTGAATGTGTGGCTGTTTGCAGGTTTGAATGTGTGGCTGTTAGCAGGTTTGAATGTGTGGCTGTTAGCAGGTTTGAATGTGTGGCTGTTAGCAGGTAAGAATGTGTGGCTGTTTGCAGGTTTGAATGTGTGGCTGTTAGCAGGTAAGAATGTGTGGCTGTTTGCAGGTTTGAATGTGTGGCTGTTTGCAGGCTTGAATGTGTGGCTGTTAGCAGGTTTGAATGTGTGGCTGTTAGCAGGTTTGAATGTGTGGCTGTTAGCAGGTAAGAATGTTTGGCTGTTTGCAGGTTTGAATGTGTGGCTGTTAGCAGGTTTGAATGTGTGGCTGTTTGCAGGTTTGAATGTTTCTTTGGAAGACATAGGTATTCACAACAAAAACACCAACTAAATGAAGACCAATTCTGAGGTCTACTGCACATTGTCCTTCCTTTATACAGATGAGGTCTACTGCACATTGTCCTTCCTTTATACAGATGAGGTCTACTGCACATTGTCCTTCCTTTATACAGATGAGGTTTACTGCACATTGTCCTTCCTTTATACAGATGAGGTCTACTGCATATTGCCCTTCCTTTATACAGATAAGGTCAACTGCACATTGTCCTTCCTTTATACAGATGAGGTTTACTGCACATTGTCCTTCCTTTATACAGATGAGGTCTACTGCATATTGTCCTTCCTTTATACAGATGAGGTCTACTGCATATTGTCCTTCCTTTATACAGATAAGGTCAACTGCACATTGTCCTTCCTTTATACAGATAAGGTCAACTGCACATTGTCCTTCCTTTACACGGATGAGGTCTACTGCACATTGTCCTTCCTTTACATGGATGAGGTCTACTGCGTATTGCCCCTAACTCACATGGATGAGGAGCATGGGGTGAGAATGAGAACTGAGGACAAGGTGTTAAGAAATATTAGCAAGTGTGAAAATCCATATCCTTCCAACGCTGACTGATTCAGACTGGTCAAGTCAGAGAAGAACACTGAACTTATCAAATCGACTTTTGAGCTGTCTATTTTATCATGACTTTGTGACACTTAGCTTTTACTTGTTATTATGATTAAATACATTTTGTCACACACAGAGAAGAGCTGTGAGACACAGACTTTACAGGCTGACAACATAGAGAAGAGCTGTGAGACACAGACTTTACAGGCTGACAACATAGAGAAGAGCTGTGAGCCACATACTTTACAGGCTGACAATGCAGAGAAGAGCTGTGAGACACAGACTTTACAGGCTGACAACAGAGAAGAGCTGTGAGCCACAGACTTTACAGACTGACAACGTAGAGAAGAGCTGTAAGCCACAGACTTTACAGGCTGACAACATAGAGAAGAGCTGTAAAGCCACAGACTTTACAGGCTGACAACATAGAGAAGAGCTGTGAGACACAGACTTTACAGGCTGACAACGTAGAGAAGAGCTGTGAGACACAGACTTTACAGGCTGACAACGTAGAGAAGAGCTGTGAGACACAGACTTTACAGGCTGACAACGCAGAGAAGCGCTGTGAGCCACAGACTTTACAGGCTGACAACGTAGAGAAGCGCTGTGAGCCACAGACTTCACAGTCTGACAACATAGAGAAGAGCAGTGAGCCACATACTTTACAGGCTGACAATGCAGAGAAGAGCTGTGAGACACAGACTTTACAGGCTGACAACAGAGAAGAGCTGTGAGACACAGACTTTACAGGCTGATAACGTAGAGAAGAGCTGTGAGCCACAGACTTTACAGGCTGACAATGTAGAGAAGAGCTGTGAGCCACAGACTTTACAGGCTGACAACATAGAGAAGAGCTGTGAGCCACAGACTTTACAGGCTGACAATGCAAAGAAGAGCTGTGAGCCACAGACTTTACAGGCTGACAACAGAGAAGAGCTGTGAGACGCAGACTTTATAGGCTGACAACGTAGAGAAGAGCTGTGAGCCACAAACTTTACAGGCTGACAACATAGAGAAGAGCTGTGAGCCACAGACTTTACAGACTGACAATGTAGAGAAGAGCTGTGAGCCACAGACTTTACAGGCTGACAACATAGAGAAGAGCTGTGAGCCACAGACTTTACAGGCTGATAACGTAGAGAAGAGCTGTGAGCCACAGACTTTACAGGCTGACAATGTAGAGAAGAGCTGTGAGCCACAGACTTTACAGGCTGACAACATAGAGAAGAGCTGTGAGCCACAGACTTTACAGGCTGACAATGCAGAGAAGAGCTGTAAGCCACATACTTTACAGGCTGACAACATAGAGAAGAGCTGTAAAGCCACAGACTTTACAGGCTGACAACATAGAGAAGAGCTGTGAGCCACAGACTTTACAGGCTGACAACGTAGAGAAGAGCTGTGAGACACAGACTTTACAGGCTGACAACGTAGAGAAGAGCTGTGAGACACAGACTTTACAGGCTGACAACGCAGAGAAGAGCTGTGAGCCACAGACTTTACAGGCTGACAACGTAGAGAAGAGCTGTGAGCCACAGACTTTACAGTCTGACAACATAGAGAAGAGCTGTGAGCCACATACTTTACAGGCTGACAATGCAGAGAAGAGCTGTGAGACACAGACTTTACAGGCTGACAACAGAGAAGAGCTGTGAGACACAGACTTTACAGGCTGATAACGTAGAGAAGAGCTGTGAGCCACAGACTTTACAGGCTGACAATGTAGAGAAGAGCTGTGAGCCACAGACTTTACAGGCTGACAACATAGAGAAGAGCTGTGAGCCACAGACTTTACAGGCTGACAATGCAGAGAAGAGCTGTGAGCCACAGACTTTACAGGCTGACAACAGAGAAGAGCTGTGAGACGCAGACTTTATAGGCTGACAACGTAGAGAAGAGCTGTGAGCCACAAACTTTACAGGCTGACAACATAGAGAAGAGCTGTGAGCCACAGACTTTACAGACTGACAATGTAGAGAAGAGCTGTAAGCCACAGACTTTACAGGCTGACAACATAGAGAAGAGCTGTAAAGCCACAGACTTTACAGGCTGACAACATAGAGAAGAGCTGTGAGACACAGACTTTACAGGCTGACAACGTAGAGAAGAGCTGTGAGCCACAGACTTTACAGGCTGACAACGTAGAGAAGAGCTGTGAGACACAGACTTTACAGGCTGACAACGTAGAGAAGAGATGTGAGACACAGACTTTACAGGCTGACAACATAGAGAAGAGCTGTGAGACACAGACTTTACAGGCTGACACCGCAGAGAAGAGCTGTGAGACACAGACTTTACAGGCTGACAACGCAGAGAAGAGCTGTGAGCCACAGACTTTACAGACTGACAACATAGAGAAGAGCTCTGAGCCACAGACTTTACAAGCTTTCTTCTTCTGGCGGTGTAGTTTAATCTAATCTAAATGACTGCACACTGAGACGTCTCAGAAGCAGGTTTCATTGTAGTAACAAGATTAAAACTCTGGTGCTTCCCGAGTGGCGCGGCCATCTAAGGCACTGCATCGCAGTACTCGAGGTATTACAACAGACCCGGGATTCGATCCTGTATCACACCCGGACCTGATCGGGAGTCCCATAGCGCAGGGCACAATTGGCCCAGCGTCGACCCGGGTTAGAGGAGGGTTTGGCCGGGGGGGCTTTCCTTGGCTCATCACGCTCTAGCAACTCCTTGTGGCGGGCAGGGCGCCTGCAGGCTGACTTCGGTTGTCAGTTGAACGGTGTATCCTCTGACACATTGGTGCGGATGGCTTCTGGGTTAAGCTGGCTGAGGCGTGGTTGGGCGGGTTACGTTTCAGAGGACGCATGAATCGACCTTCGCCTCCCGAGCTCGCGATGAGAAAAGATCAACATTTGGGGAGAAAAAGGGGGGTAAATACAAAAAATAATTAAATTACAACTCTACTGGTTCACAGTGCACACAAAGAACTATGCGTCCATCAATAATCTTCATCCTTGCAGCCATGATGCCGAGTGCCTTCTCTGACTCTCTGACAAATTAGTGGTAGTAGTTCCAGGATACCCAGGTTTATGGAGATGGACAACTATGAATGAGAGTTAACAAGAGAATGTCAGATAGAGTATATATATACATATATTTTTATTTGGTAAACAAAGACAATTTTCCAGGAACCATATTCCAAAAGCCTTGATAAAATGGCACTTCTCATATAGAGGTGCGTACATGTATGCATTATTAACAACAGAAAGTAGAAACAGAAACAGTTTAATTCTTTCCAACATTCTATTACCAATATTCCTTGATGAGGGCACATGAGGTTCTCATGTAGGGGGAAATCTCCCAGGAAAAAATGAGGACTTGGCGTTGTGGTACAAGGCAGGACAGCTGACGGTGGTAAATCCTGTGTCTTCTGCAGCAGTTTGGACCCCAAAAAACCTGAGCCTGTTGCGGCCATCATCTCTGTCTCTGTATCTCGCCTGTAGAGCCATCTTCTGTGTCTCCATATATGTCCTGTAGTGGCCATCTTCTCTGTCTCCATATATGTCCTGTAGTGGCCATCTTCTCTGTCTCCATATATATCCTGTAGTGGCCATCTTCTCTGTCTCCATATATGTCCTGTAGTGGCCATCTTCTCTGTATCCATATCTCGCCTGTAGAGCCATCATCTCTGTCTCCATATCTTGCCTGTCGAACCATCATCCCTGTCTCGATATCTCACTTACAGCGGGCATCTTCTCTGTCTCCGTATCTCAATTGTAGCGGCCATCTTCTTTGTAATATTGTTTGGCTGTAGATGGTGATTACCACCTCATCACCTTCTACTGTCCCAGGGTAATATTGTTTGGTTGTAGGTGGCATTACCACCTCATCACCCTCTACTGTCCCAGGGTAATACTGTTTGGTTGTAGATGGTTATTACCACCTCATCACCCTGTACTGTCCCAGGGTAATACTGTTTGGTTTTAGATGGTTTTTACCACCTCATCACCCTCTACTGTCCCAGGGTAATACTGTTTGGTTGTAGATGGTTATTACTACCTCGTCAACCTCTACTGTCCCAGGGTAATACTGTTTGGTTGTAGATGGTTATTACCACCTCATCACCCTCTACTGTCCCAAGGTAATACTGTTTGGTTTTAGATGGTTTTTACCAACTCATCACCATCTACTGTACCGGGGTAATACTGTTTGGTTGCAGATGGTTATTACCACCTCATCACCCTCTACTGTCCCAGGGTAATACTGTTTGGTTGTAGATGGTTATTACTACCTCATCAACCTCTACTGTCCCAGGGTAATACTGTTTGGTTGTAGATGGTTATTACCACCTCATCACCCTCTACTGTCCCAGGGTAATACTGTTTGGCTGTAGTTGGTTATTGCCACCTCATCACCCTCTACTTTCCCAGGGTAATACTGTTTGGTTGTAGATGGTTATTACCACCTCATCACCCTCTACTCTCCCAGGGTAATACTGTTTGGCTGTATATGGTTATTACCACCTCATCACCCTCTACTGTCCCAGGGTAATACTGTTTGGTTGTAGATGGTTATTACCACCTCATCACCTTCTACTGTCCCAGGGTAATACTGTTTGGTTGTAGATGGTTATTACCACCTCATCACCCTCTACTGTCCCGGGGTAATACTGTTTGGTTGTAGATGGTTATTACCACCTCATCACCCTGTACTGTCCCAGGGTAATACTGTTTGGTTTTAGATGGTTATTACCACCTCATCACCCTGTACTGTCCCAGGGTAATACTGTTTGGTTGTAGATGGTTATTACCACCTCATCACCCTCTACTGTCCCAGGGTAATACTGTTTGGTTGTAGATGGTTATTACCACCTCATCACCCTCTACTGTCCCAGGGTAATACTGTTTGGTTGTAGATGGTTATTACCACCTCATCACCCTCTACTGTCCCGGGGTAATACTGTTTGGTTGTAGATGGTTATTACCACCTCATCACCCTGTACTGTCCCAGGGTAATACTGTTTGGTTGTAGATGGTTATTACCACCTCATCACCCTCTACTGTCCCGGGGTAATACTGTTTGGTTGTAGATGGTTATTACCACCTCATCACCCTCTACTGTCCCGGGGTAATACTGTTTGGTTGTAGATGGTTATTACCACCTCATCACCCTCTACTGTCCCGGGGTAATATTGATCCTTTTTCCACTTTTTTTTTAAGTTCAATTATTTTTAGGACGCTTGCGAGCACATTCATACTGTTCGGCCTAACTGAAGCATGCTGACGCCTAAAGTCAGAGATAGAAGCAGAACATTCAGATTCGGAAGTTGATTATTCTCATCACTATGCTTTTGGGAACTGGACGGTGTTCATGTGCTACTGAAATTGCTGTATTGTTGGTAGAGTGGATGGTGTCTTTGTGAGGGTGGAACAAAAAGAGTTTTCATGCATGTTTTTATTCCTTTGTTGAATGAAGTTTTGTCACATTTTACAGAGGGAAAATAGAAGATAGGGAGAGAGCGGAAGAGAGAGAGGGGGAGAGAGGGAGACAGAGAGAGGGAGGGATACAGAGAGACAGAGAGAGGGAGAGAGGGGGAGATCACTCCCACATCCAGATAACTCAGAAGGAGGAGAGAGAAGGGGAAGAAGAGAGGACAGTGCTTTTTTTGATCAACTTGAATGGGTATTTAACACCAATGCTTGATCAATCATGTAGGCCTACAGTACAACATGGTCTTATTTACGAAACAAAATCTGTAATTTTCAATGAACATGTTGGGGTTTAAACATGTAAGTAAACCGAAACTAGAAGACTGTCGTCTTTAGAGAGAGAGTTATTAGTCTCTCTCTCTGACTGGTCTGTAGTGTGTGTTTGTCTGGGGAGTGACAAGGCTTTTCCAGACAGACCATAATAAAACTCTTCTGACTCTGAATAATAGATGCTGTCTGAGAGAGTTGAAGTGGTCTGTCCTTCCTTCCCTTCTTTACTTGGAAAGCGTGGAAAGTCAAGTTGGAAAAAATCGTCCCAGAAATGGACACTTTTAAGATGTATTTTAGGGTCACAAAGGGAATAGAGAGGAAGAGGTTGAAGTTTTAGTTAACTGATGATACAGGTTGTCTGGTAGTTGTTCTCTCTTAGGGAGAAAATATATACATCTACTCAATCTCTACCTCTCTCTCTTTATCTCTGTATGTCTCTCTCTCTCTATCTCTGTATGTCTCTCTATCTCTGTATCTCTCTCTCTCTCTCTCTCTCTCTCCATCTCTGTATGTCTCTCTCTCTATCTCTCTTATTCTCTCTCTCTATCTCTGTATGTCTCTCTCTCTATCTCTCTTATTCTCTCTCTCTATCTCTGTATGTCTCTCTCTCTCTATCTCTGTATGTCTCTCTATCTCTGTATCTCTCTCTCTCTCTCTCTCTCTCTCCATCTCTGTATGTATCTCTCTCTATCTCTCTTATTCTCTCTCTCTATCTCTGTATGTCTCTCTCTCTCTATATATCTATGTAAGTCTCTCTCTCTCTTCATCTCTGTATGTCTCTCTCTCTATCTCTGAATGTCTCCCTCTCTATATATGTCTCTCTCTCTCTCTCCATCTCTGTATGTCTCTCTATCTCTGTATGTCTCTCTCTCTCTCCATCTCTGTGTCTCTCTCTCTATCTCTCTTATTCTGTCTCTCTATCTCTGTATGTCTCTCTCTCTATCTCTGAATGTCTCTCTCTCTCTGTATGTCTCTCTCTCCATCTCTATATGTCTCTCTATCTCTGTATGTCTCTCAATTCAATTCAATTCAATTCAATTCAAGGGCTTTATTGGCATGGGAAACATGTGTTAACATTGCCAAAGCAAGTGAGGTAGACAACATACAAAGTAAATATATAAATATCTCTCTCTCTCTCTCCATCTCTGTATGTCTCAATCACTAGTATGGATTAATCACTAGTTAGTATGTATCATTACCTAACTAAGCAGAGCTGAGAGAGAAAGAGAGAGATAGAAAGAGAGAGATAGAAAGAGATACTCTCCACACTCAAGTTGCTCTCTCTCTTTCTCTCATCAGCATGACAATTCATCAGAGATGAGGTTATTCATGTGACTGAGGGCGTCCTGTTTTCCTTTCCTCTCAGAGAGGCAGAGAGAGAGTCAGTCCAACCTGACGTGGCCCTTTCCTCTCAGAGAGGCAGAGAGAGAGTCAGTCCAACCTGATGTGGCACACTTGTGATTTTGCATGAGGCACACAGCAGCAGATCATCTTGATGAGAACGTATTTGAGGCGATAACCTTTAGTGAAAATTATTTCATACTTTGTGAATCTGGAGTGGGGTGGTGTAGGGTGGTGCAGGGTGGTGCAGGGTGGTGCAGGGTAGTGCAGGGTGGTGCAGGGTGGTGCAGGGTAGTGCAGGGTGGTGCAGGGTAGTGCAGGGTAGTGCAGGGTAGTGCAGGGTGGTGCAGGGTAATGCAGGGTGGTGCAGGGTAGTGAAGGGTGGTGCAGGGTGGTGCAGGGTGGTGCAGGGTAGTGCAGGGTGGTGCAGGGTGGTGCAGGGTAGTGCAGGGTGGTGCAGGGTAGTGCAGGGTGGTGCAGGGTAGTGCAGGTTGGTGCAGGGTCGTGAAGGGTGGTGACCGGTAGTGCAGGGTGGTGCAGGGCAGTGAAGGGTGGTGCAGGTTGGTGCAGGGTGGTGCAGGGTGGTGCAGGGTAGTGCAGGGTGGTGCAGGGTAGTGCAAGGTGGTGCAGGGTGGTGCAGGGTAGTACAGGGTGGTGCAGGGTGGTGCAGGGTGGTGCAGGGTGGTGCAGGGTAGTGCAGGGTGGTGCAGGGTAGTGCAGGGTGGTGCAGGGTAGTGCAGGGTGGTGCAGGGTAGTGCAGGTTGGTGCAGGGTGGTGAAGGGTGGTGCAGGGTAGTGCAGGCTGGTGCAAGGTGGTGAAGGGTGGTGCACGGTAGTGCAGGGTGGTGCAGGGTAGTGTTCGCGGGGGAGTGAATCAGATGTGCTAACCTCTATATACTGTAAGATATGATTTGATTGACTTGTACACCTCCCGCCAAAACATAAAGAGACAGAAATACCAACAGTCAGAGAGAGAAAAGGAAAACAGCAGCAAACAGAAGAGAAAATAACAGAAAAACATGTAAGAATCTTTGCTACCTTTTCTAAAGGATTTCTAGAAGTACTGCAAACAGAGAAAAAACTGAACGAAAGAGAGAAGAAAGAAAAGCATGTGATTTAGACAGAGTAGTTCCAAACATACCACACAAAACCCAACATCACATTTAAAAGCATCTCCGTAGAATGACTCATGACTTCTATTTGTGTCCAGTGACGACTACAGTAAAGAGGCAGCATGGAACACAGGGGTGGGTCAGAACCCTCCAGAGCAACCCTCAGAACCCCTGACTCCAAATGGAACCCTCTCCAGCCAATGACAAGCCTGGAGTGGGCATCCAATTGATCCCCATGGTAACAGAGAGGAATGGTAGAGCACTCTCCACCTCCCTCACCTCCTTCTCTCCCTCCTTCTCGCTCCTTCTCTCCATCATTTCCTTTCCTTTCATGTGTAAATGCTTGTCCATTGTCAGGGTTCTGTCCTGGAGATGCTGAAGATGAGTGGAGAGTAGCATTCAGAAAAAAGAGAAGAGGAGAGGAGAGGCAGCAGCTACCATCTAGAGGAATAGATGAGTGTTTGTGTTCTCTGTATGTGTATCATGTATAATGAAAGGGTCTGGCTTAGACAAGGGCTTTGTTTGTGTATCAGTTCAAGCATAAGAGGACCAATGAGGAGCTCTGACGTTACACAGCCAACTGTAGCAGAGTTCTTCAGTCCTGGTCAGACACAGACCACACACACACACCTGGTCCTAGAGAGTCACAGGGTGTGGTTCCTGGTTCAGGCTTCGGTTCAAGACCAGCACACAATTAAAAACTGCTGATTCAACAAGTCAAACCCTGCACCACTGTAGTTCTCCAGGTCTAGAGTTCTAACTAAAGCTAACATACCCTGTAGTTCTACAGGTCTAGAGTTCTAACTAAAGCTAACATACCCTGTAGTTCTCCAGGTCTAGAGTTCCAACTAAAGCTAACATACCCTGTAGTTCTCCAGGTCTAGAGTTCTAACTAAAGCTAACATACCCTGTAGTTCTCCAGGTCTAGAGTTCTAACTAAAGCTAACATACCCTGTAGTTCTCCAGGTCTAGAGTGCTAACTAAAGCTAACATACCCTGTAGTTCTCCCGGTCTAGAGTTCTAATTAAAGCTAACATACCCTGTAGTTCTCCAGGTATAGATTTCTAACTAAAGCTAACATACCCTGTAGTTCTCCAGGTCTAGAGTTCTAACTAAAGCTAACATACCCTGTATTTCTCCAGGTCTAGAGTTCTAACTAAAGCTAACATACCCTGTAGTTCTCCAGGTCTAGAGTTCTAACTAAAGCTAACATACCCTTTATTTAAATAGGCAAGTCAGTTAAGAACAAATTCTTATTTACAATAACAGCCTACCAAAAGGCAAAACGCCTCTTGCGGGGAAGAGGGCTTCGGATTAAAAATGTAAAATAAATGCAAATAAATCGGTGACAAAACACACATCACAACAAGAGAGACAACCCACCACTACATAAAGAGAGATCTAAGACAACAGCAGAGCTAGGCAGCAACACATGACAACACAGCATAGTAGCAACACAACATGGTAGCAGCACAAAACATGGTGCAAACATTATTGGGCACAGACAACAGCACAAAGGGCAAGAAGTTAGAGACAACAATACATCACACAAAGCAGCCACAACTGTCAGTAAGATTGTCCATGATTGAGTCTTTGAATGAAGAGATGGAGATAAAACTGTCCAGTTTGAGTGTTTTTTTCAACTCGTTCCAGTCGCTAGCTGCAGCGAACTGAGAAGAGGAGCGACCCTGGGATGTGTGTGCTTTGGGGACATTAACAGAATGTGACTGGAAAAACGGGTGTTGGATGAGGGCTGCAATAGATATCTCAGATAGGGGGAATGAGGCCTAAGAGGGTTTTATAAATAAGCATCAGCCAGTGGGTCTTGCGATGTGTTTACAGAGGAGTGTAGAGTGCAGTGATGTGTCCTATAAGGAGCATTGGTGGCAAATCTGATGGCCGAATGGTAAAGAACATCTAGCCACTCAAGAGCACCCTTACCTGTTGATCTATAAATTATGTCTCCGTAATCTGGCATTGGGTAGGATGGTCATCTGAATCAGGGTTAGTTTGGCAGCTTGGGTGGAAGAGGAGCGATTACGATAGAGGAACCAAGTCTAGATTTAACTTTAGCCTGCAGATTTGATATATGCTGAGAGAAGGACAGTGCACCTTCTAGCCATACTCCCGAGTACTTGTATGAGGTGACTACCTCAATCTCTAAACCCTCAGAGGTAGTACTAACACCTGTGGGAGGAGGGGCATTCTTCTTACCAAACCACATGACCTTTGTTTTGGAGGTGTTCAGAACAAGGTTAAGGGCAGAGAAAGCTTGTTGGACACTAAGAAAGCTTTGTTGTAGAGCGTTTAACACAAAATCCGGGGAAGGGCCAGCTGAGTATAAGACTGTATCATCTGCATATAAATGGATGAGAGAGCTTCCTACTGCCTGAGCTATGTTGTTGATGTAAATTGAGAAGAGCGTGGGGCCCTAGGTTCGAACCTTGGTGTACACCCTAGGTGACAAGCAGTGGTTAAGACAGCAGATTTTCTGACTTTATTCACTGCACTCTTTGATTAAGGTAGTTAGCAAACCAGCCCAAAGACCCCTCCGAGACACCAATACTCCTTATCCGGCCCACAAGAATGGAATGGTCTACCGTATCAAAAGCTTTGGCCAATTCATTAAAAATTGCAGCACAATATTGCTTAGAATCAAAGGCAATGTTGACATCATTGAGGACCTTTTAAGGTTGCCGTAACACATCCATAACCTGAGCGGAACCCAGATTGTGTCGCCGAGAGAATACTATAGACATCAAGAAAGACAGTCAGTTGATTATTGACACGTTTTTCCAACACTTTTGATAAACAGGGCAAAATAGAAATAGGCCTATAACAGTTAGGATCAGCTTTATCTCCTCCTTTAAATAAAGGACAAACCGTGGCTGCCTTCCAAGCAATGGGAACCTCCCCAGAAAGGAGGGACAGGTTTAAAATGTTAGAGATAGGCTTGGTGATGATAGGGGCACCAACATAAAGAAGAAAGGGTCTAAACCATCTGACCCAGATGTTTTTTTTTGTCAAGTTTAAGGAGCTGCTTTAGCACCTTGGACTCAGTGACTGCCTGCAGGGAGTAACTTTGTAGTAGGGCAGTAGGAAAAAGTGGGAGAGGCATCGGGGATAGTCGCATTAGAAAAGGATGGGAGATGAGGAAATGTTGGATGGGCAAGGAGGCATGGCTGAGTCAAATAGGAATCCTGACTTAAATAAGTGGTGATTAAAGAGCTCAGCCATGTGCTTCTTGTCAGTAACAACCAGATCATCAACATTAAGGGACATGGGCAGCTGTGAGGATGAGGGTTTATTCTCCAGGTCTTTAACCGTTTTCCAGAACTTCTTGGGGTTAGACCCACAGAGAGAGAGCTGCTCCTTAAAGTAACTAACTTTGGCCTTCCGGATAGCCTGAGTGCACTTATTTCTCATTTGCCTGAACAAAAGCCAGTCAGCCTGGGCATGTAGGTGCCGAGCCTTTCGCCTAATGCAATTCTTGAGGTGGAGTAATTCTGCAAGATCAGGGTCAAACCAAGGGCTGAACCTGTTTTTAATTCTCATTTTCTTTATGGGGGCGTGTTTGTTAACAATACCACTGAAAATATAAAAAAAGAAGGTCCAAGTGTCTTCGACAGAGGGGATCAAGCTAATTCTATACCATTTTACAGAGGCCAGGTCATGAAGAAAGGCTTGCTCATTAATTTTTTTTAGCAAGCGTCTATGACCAATTAGGACAGGTCGTTTCACTGAGAAGCCATTACGAACATAGGCTGTAAAACAGTGATCACTAAGGTCTTTACAGAAAACACCAGACTGATACCTATCAGGATTATTTGTCAGGATCACATCAAGAAGAGTAGCCTTTTCTGGGTGTTTGGAGTCATACCTTGTGGGATTGGTAATAATCTGAGAAAGATTTAGGGAGTCCCATTGCTTTAGGACTTGGTCATATGGTTTAAGCATGTCCCAGTTTAGGTCATCTAGCAGGACAAATTCAGACTTAGTGTAAGGGGCCAGGAGAGAGCTTAGGGCAGGTAGGGTACAGGCAGGTGCTGATGGAGGACGATAGCACCTAGCAACATTCAACAAAGAGCTATTTGAAAGTTTAATGCTTAAAACCAGCAAATCAAATTGTTTGGGGACAGACTTGGTGGAGACAACCGAGCACTGAAGGTGTTCCTTGGTAAAGAATACCACTCCCCCACCATCTGTCTTGCCGAAAAAGGTTATAACCAGAAAGGTAAACATCAGTATTCAAAACACTCTTTCTTAACCACGTCTGTAACGGTTTTCTAGGTGAGAAGGAGAGTCGGACCAAAATGCGGCGTGTCTATTGCAATCCATGTTTAATGAAGTAACACACTAAACACAAACACTACCAAAACAAGAAACTTAACAAAAACCGAAACAGCCTATACTTGTGTAACCTAACACAGAACAATGACATCAGGACACTAAGGACAATAAGGACAATCACCCACGACAAACTCAAAGAATATGGCTGCCTAAATATGGTTCCCAATCAGAGACAACGATAAACACCTGCCTCTGATTGAGAACCACTTCAGACAGCCATAGACTTAGCTAGAACACCCCACTAGCTACAATCCCTATACATACACACCACATACAAAAACCCATGCCACACCCTGGCCTGACCAAATAAATAAAGATAAACACAAAATACTTTGACCAGGGTGTGACAGAACCCCCCCCCTAAGGTGCGGACTCCCGAACGCACCTCAAAACAATAGGGAGGGTCCGGGTGGGCGTCTGTCCATGGTGGCGGCTCCGGCGCGGGACGTGGACCCCACTCAATCAATGTCTTAGTCCCTTCTCCTCGCGTCCCTGGATAGTCCACCCTCGCCGCCGACCATGGCCTAGTAGTCCTCACCCAGAACCCCACTGGACTGAGGAGCAGATCGGGACTGAGGGGCAGCTCGGGACTGAGGCAGCTCGGAACTGAGGGGAAGCTCAGGAGTGAGAGGAAGCTCAGGAGTGAGAGGAAGCTCAGGAGTGAGAGGAAGCTCAGGAGTGAGAGGAAGCTCAGGCAGGTTGATGAATCTACCAGATCCTGGCTGGCTGGTGGTTTCGGCAGATCCTGGCTGACTGGCAGATCCTGGCTGACTGGCAGATCTGGAAGAGTCTGGTCGACTGGCAGATCTGGAAGAGTCTGGTCGACTGGCAGATCTGGAAGAGTCTGGTCGACTGGCAGCTCTGGCTGCTCCATGCTGACTGGCTGCTCCATGCTGACTGACAGCTCTGGCTGCTCCATGCTGACTGGCAGCTCTGGCTGCTCCATGCTGACTGGCAGCTCTGGCTGCTCCATGCTGACTGGCAGCTCTGGCTGCTCCATGCTGACTGGCTGCTCTGGCTGCTCCATGCTGACTGGCTGCTCCATGCTGACTGGCTGCTCCATGCTGACTGGCAGCTCTGGCTGCTCCATGCTGACTGACTGCCCTGGCTGCTCCATGCTGACTGGCGGCCCTGGCTGCTCCATGCTGACTGGCGGCCCTGGCTGCTCCATGCTGACTGGCGGCTCTGGCTGCTCCATGCTGACTGGCGGCTCTGGCTGCTCCATGCTAATTGGCAGCTCTGGCGGCTCCTTGCAGACTGGCAGCTCTGGCGGCTCCTTGCAGACTGGCAGCTTTGGCGGCATCCTGCAGACTGGCAGCTCTGGCGGCTCCTTGCAGACTGGCAGCTCCTTGCAGACTGGCAGCTCCTTGCAGACTGGCAGCTCCTTGCAGACTGGCAGCTCTATGCAGACTGGCAGCTCCTTGCAAACTGGCAGCTCTATGCAGACTGGCAGTTCTGAACAGGCGGGAGACTCCGGCAGCGCTGTAGAGAAGGAAGGCTCTAACAGCGCTAAACAGGCGGGAGACTCCGACAGCGTTGGAGAGGAGGAGGGCTCCGACAGCGCTGGACAGGCGAGGCGCACTGTAGGCCTGATGCGTGGTGCTGGCACTGGTGGTACTGGGCCGAGGACACGCACAGGAAGCCTGGTGCGGGGAGCTGCTACCGGAGGGCTGGGGTGTGGAGGTGGCACAGGATGGGTTAGACCGTGAAGGCGTACTGGAGATCTTGAGAGCGGTGCTGGCACAGGACGTGCAAGGCTAGGGAGGTGCACAGGAGGCCTGGTACGTGAGACTGGCACCATCTTCACCAGCCGACTAACACGCACCTCAGGACGAGTATGGAGCGCTGACCCAGGTGCCATCAAATCCCCGACACGCTCCGTCGGGCGAATTCCATGTTTAAAACACCAACACAGCAACTCCCTCATTTCTCTCTCCTCCAATTTCCCCATTAACTCCTTCACAGTCTCTGTTTCGCTCACCTCCAACACCGGCTCTGGTTCTGGTCTCCTCCTTGGCTCCTCACGATAAACAGGGAGAGTTGGCTCAGGTCTGGCTCCTGACTCTGCCACACTCTCCCTGAGCCCCCCCCCAAAAAAAATTTGGGGCTGACTATGGGGCCTCCGTCCGCGCCGCCTTGCTTGCTTCGCAAACTCCATTCTCCTATATCCTTCCGCGCACTGCTCCATCGAATCCCAGGCGGGCTCCGGCACTCTCCCTGGGTCGACCGCCCACCTGTCTATCTCCTCCCAAGAAGTATAGTCCATACTGTACTCCACTTTGGGCTGTTCCTGCCTGTTGACACGCTGCTTGGTCCCTTTGTGTTGGGTGATTCTGTAACGGTTTTCTTGGTGAGAAGGAGAGTCGGACCAAAATGCGGCGTGTCTATTGCAATCCATGTTTAATGAAGTAACACACTAAACACAAACACTACCAAAACAAGAAACTTAACAAAAACCGAAACAGCCTATACTTGTGTAACCTAACACAGAACAATGACATCAGGACACTAAGGACAATAAGGACAATCACCCACGACAAACTCAAAGAATATGGCTGCCTAAATATGGTTCCCAATCAGGGTGTGACAACGTCTCAGTAATGACAAACACATCTGGATTGGAGCTGTGAACCCACACTTTCAATTGATCCATTTTAGGTAATAAGCTTCTAGTGTTAATGTGCAGGAAACCCAGAGCAGGAAACCCAGAGCAGGAAACCCAGATCAGGAAACCCAGAGCAGGAAACCCAGAGCAGACGTCAGAGCATAAGTCAGAATTACAGCTAGCAACAGTAGATGGGCCAGGGTGGACATGCACATTTCCAGATATCATCAACAGTAATACTATCAAGGCATGGCAGAGGACAGGGAGAGCTCTGCAGTGCTGATTTACGACATCTGAATGTGCATCAGATGGCAACAAGATCATATTGTACAGCAATTTCATCAGGTAACATGAATACATAGCCGGTTCTAACTGGGTTCTAACTAAAGCTGATATACCCTGTAGCTCTTCAGGACCAGAGAAGGTGACAACTGCCTCAAAGTTTAGAATCGCCTTTTTTATGTGACAAATCTGATTAGTGTGATGAATGATGATCTGCAGTGATGAACTAATGGCTGAAATGACTACTAAGGAAATGCAGTGATGAACTAATGGCTGAAATGACTACTAAGGAAATGCAGTGATGAACTAATGGCTGAAATGACTACTAAGGAAATGCAGTGATGAACTAATGGCTGAAATGACTACTAAGGAAATGCAGTGATGAACTAATGGCTGAAATGACTACTAAGGAAATGCAGTGATGAATGAATGGGGATGGAAGTGCTCATTTAGGAAGAAAACAAATAACAATTCATCACCATCTATCATTTCTCTGTGTGAACATATGGGATATTTAGTTTGTTTTTGTCTACAGCGTTGTATTTGCATTATGATGGAGAAGGGATCAGAGGAGGAGAGAGGGCAGAAGTGGGGTCAGAGAGAGAGAGAGAGGGCAGAAGTGGGGTCAGAGAGAGAGAGAGAGGGGGCAGAAGTGGGGTCAGAGAGAGAGAGAGAGGACAGAAGTGGGGTCAGAGAGAGAGAGAGAGGACAGAAGTGGGGTCAGAGAGAGAGAGAGAGGGCAGAAGTGGGGTCAGAGAGAGAGAGAGAGAGGGCAGAAGTGGGGTCAGAGAGAGAGAGAGAGAGGGCAGAAGTGGGGTCAGAGAGAGAGAGAGAGGACAGAAGTGGGGTCAGAGAGAGAGAGAGAGAGAGGGCAGAAGTGGCGTCAGAGAGAGAGAGAGAGGGCAGAAGTGGGGTCAGAGAGAGAGAGAGAGGACAGAAGTGGGGTCAGAGAGAGAGAGAGAGAGGGCAGAAGTGGGGTCAGAGAGAGAGAGAGAGGACAGGAAGGAAGAGAGGCTCAGGTGGAGGGTGAGTGAAACTGTTTAGCATGGAAGAGTGGAGATGCACTGTAATTGTTTGTGATGAAGACAATCTTGAGTCGTCTTTTCTTTAAGCCATAAAAACAGTGAGGAATAAAGTCAGTGACATTGCTGTGCTATCCAGGTCACTCACCGTTAAGAGGAAAAACGTCAATATTAAACCTTTCATACTAAGACGTTTTTTCGCCAACTTTAGCGTCCCAACAGCTTTTTGCCAACTTTTCATTATATCTGAAAGGTATTGCCGGTGACAAAGCCTATAATTTTATATTTGCCAACCGACATAGTCATGATTGTGGTACAATTCTGCCTACGGCTTAGAATTTCTGAACCAGAATTGACTTCCTGACGCATGACACTCACAAAGTTTCACAGGGATGAAGTACGTCCTACTTCTATCAGTGCCATTTCAGCTTCGTATTGTCGTCTACTGCTCCTCGTACTGCTTTGAATGTCCTGTTCAGTGTCCTCTTTTCGCCGTGATGACAGTGATGTCTGGGCCTCAGATAGCCAATAAAAAGTGGTAACCGCTTGAAAACAAATAAAGCCTGCTCCTTGACCACCATCTTTGCAGGAAATGCGACAACAAATTGACATTATGACAGGAAGTGATACACACCATCTGTCTCACACTTAGGGGTGTCATACACCGTTCAGAGTTCCCAACCCCTCCCACCGTTCAGAGTTCCTAACCCCTCCCACCGTTCAGAGTTCCTAACCCCTCCCACCGTTCAGAGTTCCCAACCCCTTCCACCGTTCAGAGTTCCTAACCCCTCCCACCGTTCAGAGTTCCCAACCCCTCCCACCGTTCAGAGTTCCCAACCCCTCCCACCATTCAGAGTTCTTAAGCCCTCCCACCGTTCAGAGTTCCCAACCCCTCCCACCGTTCAGAGTTCCTAACCCTTCCCACCGTTCAGAGTTCCCAACCCCTTCCACCGTTCAGAGTTCCTAACCCCTCCCACCGTTCAGAGTTCCCAACCCCTCCCACCGTTCAGAGTTCCCAACCCCTCCCACCGTTCAGAGTTCCTAAACCTCTCCCTCCGTTCAGAGTTCCCAACCCCTCCCACCGTTCAGAGTTCCCAACCCCTCCCACCGTTCAGAGTTCCCAACCCCTCCCTCCGTTCAGAGTTCCTAAACCCCTCCCTCCGTTCAGAGTTCCTAACCCCTCCCAACATTCAGAGTTCCCAACCCCTCCCACCGTTCAGAGTTCTTAAGCCCTCCCACCGTTCAGAGTTCCCAACCCCTCCCACCGTTCAGAGTTCCTAACCCCTCCCACCGTTCAGAGTTCCGAACCCCACCCACCGTTTAGAGTTCCCAACCCCTCCCACCGTTCAGAGTTCCCAACCCCTCCCACCGTTCAGAGTTCCGAACCCCACCCACCGTTCAGAGTTCCCAACCCCTCCCACCGTTCAGAGTTCCCAACCACTCCCACCGTTCAGAGTTCCTAACCCCTCCCACCGTTCAGAGTTCCTAACACCTCCCACCGTTCAGAGTTCCTAACCCCTCCCACCGTTCAGAGTTCCTAACCCCTCCCACCGTTCAGAGTTCCTAACCCCTCCCACCGTTCAGAGTTCCCGGCTAAAGCACTGGGTGTATAAACGGCAAATGCCGACAAGATAGAGGCAACATGGGCTATGTATGAAAGGGCATCATATAAACATTGCCCAGTTGTATTTACAGGCATCATGCTGTAAATCTTATGTAAAAGTGGTGTG
>NC_143046.1:15235000-15270000 GCF_057628025.1 Oncorhynchus mykiss | reverse complement strand
TAAATGTCTCTGATCTGCTAGTGAATTTCATGTCTGATCTGCTAGTGAAGTAAATGTCTCTGATCTGCTAGTGAATTAAATGTCTCTGATAAAGCAAAGCAGTTCGACACACACAACAACACAGAGTTACACATGGAGCAAAACAAACATACAGTCAATTATACAGTAGAAACAAGTCTATATACGATGTGAGCAAATGAGGTGAGATAAGGGAGGTAAAGGCAAAGAAAAGCCATGGTGGCAAAGTAAATACAATATAGCAAGTAAAACACTGGTATGGTAGATTTGCAGTGGAAGAATGTGCAAAGTAGAAATAAAAATAATGGGGTGCAAAGGAGCAAAATAAATAAATAAAATAAAATAAATACAGTAGGGAAAGAGGTAGTTGTTTGGGCTAAATTATAGATGGGCTATGTACAGGTGCAGTAATCTGTGAGCTGCTCTGACAGCTGGTGCTTAAAGCTAGTGAGGGAGATAAGTGTTTCCAGTTTCAGAGATTTTTGTAGTTCGTTCCAGTCATTGGCAGCAGAGAACTGGAAGGAGAGGCGGCCAAAGAAAGAATTGGTTTTGGGGGTGACCGGAGAGATATACCTGCTGGAGCGCGTGCTACAGGTGGGTGATGCTATGGTGACCAGCGAGCTGAGATAAGGGGGGACTTTACCTAGCAGGGTCTTGGAGATAACCTGGAGCCAGTGGGTTTGGCGACGAGTATGAAGCGAGGGCCAGCCAACGAGAGCGTACAGGTCAGGTCGCAGTGGTGGGTAGTATATGGGGCTTTGATGACAAAACGGATGGCACTGTGATAGACTGCATCCAATTTATTGAGTAGGGTATTGGAGGCTATTTTGTAAATTACATCGCCGAAGTCGAGGATTGGTAGGATGGTCAGTTTTACAAGGGTATGTTTGGCAGCATGAGTGTAGGATGCCTTGTTGCGAAATAGGAAGCCAATTCTAGATTTAACTTTGGATTGGACATGTTTGATGTGAGCCTGGAAGGAGAGTTTACGGTCTAACCAGACACCTAGGTATTTGTAGATGTCCATGTATTCTAAGTCAGAACCATCCAGAGTAGTGATGTTGGACAGGCGGGCAGGTGCAGGCAGCGATCGGTTGAAGAGCATGCATTTAGTTTTACTTGTATTTAAGAGCAATTGGAGGCCACGGAAGGAGAGTTGTATGGCATTGAAGCATGCCTGGAGGGTTGTTAACACAGTGTCCAAAGAAGGGCCAGAGGTATACAGAATGGTGTCGTCTGCGTAGAGGTGGATCAGAGACTCACCAGCAGCAAGAGCGACATCATTGATGTATACAGAGAAGAGAGCCGCTCCAAGAATTGAACCCTGTGGCACCCCCATAGAGACCGCCAGAGGTCCAGACAACAGACCCTCAGATTTGACACACTGAACTCTATCAGAGAAATAGTTGGTGAACCAGGCGAGGCAATCATTTGAGAAACCAAGGCTGTCGAGTCTGCCGATGAGGATGTGGTGATTGACAGAGTCAAAAGCCTTGGCCAGATCAATTAATACGGCTGCACAGTAATGTTTCTTATCGATGGCGGTTAAGATATCGTTTAGGACCTTGAGCGTGGCTGAGGTGCACCCATGACCAGCTCTGAAACCAGATTGCATAGCAGAGAGGGTATGGTGAGATTCGAAATGGTCGATAATCTGTTTGTTGACTTGGCTTTCGAAGACCTTAGAAAGGCAGGGTAGAATAGATATAGGTCTGTAGAAGTTTGGGTCAAGAGTGCCTCCCCCCTTTGAAGAGGGGGATGACCGCAGCTGCTTTCCAATCTTTGGGAATCTCAGACGGCACGAAAGAGAGGTTGAATTATTGGTAACACACAGTGATGTTCTCTGTCTCTTTGTCCTCCCACCCTGATAAACTGCCAGTAATTTGAGTTTCCAGGCATTGCGTCCGGCTATGTCCAGCACTCTGACTCAGTCGAGTGTCAATTGCGCAGATGCGACTTGTCAGACATGTTCTACCCACAATGCACTACACTACTCTCTGCCGTCCTCCTCGCCAAACCCCTGGGACGGCACAGAGACATTGACAGCCATGGTACCTTCCATCTCTCTCTCCCTCTCTCTCTCTATTTATTTATTTATCTCTCTGCCTCTCTCCCTCTCGTTCTCTCTCTCTCTAACCATCTCTTTCTCCATCTATCCACTCTGTCTCTGTCTCTTTCTGTCTCTCATCCCTTTCCCTGTCCTACAATCCATTCTAAACATCAGAACTATGTCAATGATGAGGAATATCCCACGTTGACCACCGCTGGTCCTCTGAGTCTCAACCTTCTCTAATGGACATGGAACTCAGAATATGATGCTTTTTCCTTGTTATTTCAAGGTTGAACTTTTTTCATTATCAAGGTCAATTTCTGCACATATAGTAGGTTTTGAGATGTATATATTCATGCTACAAAGGAAATAATTTAGGCCAGAGATGTCAGTTTCTATTGGATGTGTCTCAATCCACCGCATCCACCGATGTTGCGTTTCCACATCTGAGGTGAAAGGTGACAGAGCTAGAGAGGGGTTTGACAGACCAGGAGACGTCCCATCTGAGGTGAAAGGTGACAGAGCTAGAGAGGGGTTTGACAGACCAGGAGACGTCCCATCTGAGGTGAAAGGTGACAGAGCTAGAGAGGGGTTTGACAGACCCCTAAAACTTACAGCTGCAGGAGGATGTCTGCTCGCTGGCCTCTGGTCATCTTCCATAACTTAATTGATGTGTCCTCATACAATGCCTTTGTGATGTGGAACAAGATCAACCCTACCTGGATGCCTGATAAGCGGAACAAGAGGAAGGTGTTCCGGGAGCAGCTAGGAAAGGCTCTTGTAATCCCACACATTCAAAGAAGGGAGCGCCTCCACCACACAGCAGCCTCTGTGAAAGTTGTTCAGGGGGCTGAATCTTGTCCTGATCCACCTGAGGCTGCAGCTGGGGCAGACAAGAGGAGGAGATGACAATTCCCCCCAAAGAAGGGAGCGCCTCCACCACACAGCAGCCTCTGTGAAAGTTGTTCAGGGGGCTGAATCTTGTCCTGATCCACCTGAGGCTGTAGCTGGGGCAGACAAGAGGAGGAGATGACAATTCCCCCCAAAGAAGGGAGCGCCTCCACCACACAGCAGCCTCTGTGAAAGTTGTTCAGGGGGCTGAATCTTGTCCTGATCCACCTGAGGCTGCAGCTGGGGCAGACAAGAGGAGGAGATGACAATTCCCCCCAAAGAAGGGAGCGCCTCCACCACACAGCAGCCTCTGTGAAAGTTGTTCAGGGGGCTGAATCTTGTCCTGATCCACCTGAGGCTGCAGCTGGGGCAGACAAGAGGAGGAGATGACAATTCCCCCCAAAGAAGGGAGCGCCTCCACCACACAGCAGCCTCTGTGAAAGTTGTTCAGGGGGCTGAATCTTGTCCTGATCCACCTGAGGCTGCAGCTGGGGCAGACAAGAGGAGGAGATGACAATTCCCCCCAAAGAAGGGAGCGCCTCCACCACACAGCAGCCTCTGTGAAAGTTGTTCAGGGGGCTGAATCTTGTCCTGATCCACCTGAGGCTGCAGCTGGGACAGACAAGAGGAGGAGATGACAATTCCCCCCAAAGAAGGACTGTAAAACAATACTATCTGCTGCACATGTGAGAAAAATGGGAGAAGATTTGTATTTTGTAGTTGAATTCCTCATTGTACAGTATATAAGAATATGTCACTATGTTGCCAAAGACTGGTATTGTTTCCCTTCAATAAAATGCATTCATTTCTGCTACTTTCTTAGACTATACAAGTGCTATCTCTTGCTGAAACATGTATGTTTACACCTATGCAGTACCTAGAGCAGTACTAATAATAATAACAAACCTCTGCTTTAGTAAAGAAAACATTGATGACAGGTGTGTTGTACTAAAAATATGTGGTGTCCACTGATTAAATGCAGTCTTTCTGCATTGTGGAGAGGTAAAACCCAGATATTCACAAAGTTTGGTGATGAATGACAGGTTGTTTCTTCATGCAAAATAGATTTGAGGTTTAAAATTCAATTAATCTATATAATTTTAGGGGTTTAGTGAAGGCAGGTCATTTTTGACCCTTAGGACAAGGGGAGTATACACAATGTTAAGACTACACAAGGGTTAAAACCACTTCATATAGCTTAGTAGAACCCTCCCCTCCTCCCCTGGCTTAGAATTTTAATGCAAAGAAACTGAGGTATGAAAAAATAGCAAATGTTTCCTGATCTTTCTTATATCTCTCAGATACCGGACAGACACTTCAGAACAAACGTCCTTTAGACATTTCGGGTGGGACTAGCTGTTCCATGAAGTGAATCTGTTTTTAAATGTGTTTGTGTGGGCTGGTAGTAGTAAGGCCAAACACTGTTTTTTCATCAAATACTTTTAAAATATATTTTGGGGTATATTTCAAACAGTCTTAAAATTCTAAATTAAATAGGGTTACCTTCTCTTTCTAGCATGGATATGGTTCCTCCAGCCTCAAGAGTGTCAAAATGTCCTGTGATGTTGTTGTGTTTTATTTCATCCAATCAGATGCATCCTTCCTGCAGTGTCACGCTTGATTGGTTCGGATCAATTACTGTTAATTAGAACTGTAAGGGAAACTGTCAAAATGGAGATGAGCTGTGGCATGTTGCATCTCCCGACTCAGGTGGTTCACAGATGTGATGTGTAGCCTACAGTCCACACAGAGAGAGAGAGCAAGAGAGAGATTGGGGCTGGAGCTATAGAACATAGCGATAATGTTATATCACAGAGAGAGAGAGGTAGAGAGAGAGAGCTAGATGGAGAAAGCTTGGTACTTCTATCACCAACCAAAGAAGGTCTTCAACAGAACATTTATATTCTAGAGCAATATTGCCATAATTGGGTCCTGGCAGTAAATCGGGAAACTTGAATATGGCAGTGAATGCATTGAAAGAAAAAGCAGCAGAGCAATGTATGCAACACAAAATAAATGATTCAAAATCAACATCCCAATTAGAATTTGGACTAAAATATTTGACAGTGTAATCCTACCAATAGCTCTTTATGGAAGTGAGGTTTGGGGGCCACTCAATAAACTGGACTTTAAAATGTGGAACAAACATCCAATTGAAGCCCTACATGCAGAATTCTGTCGGAAAATTCTACAAGTTCAGAGAAATACACCAACTAATGCATGTAGGGCAGAATTGGGCTGTTTTCCAGTAATAATGACAATACAGAAAAGATCATTAAAAATAAATTCAAGTCCAAATTCAAGTCTGCAATTTAAAGCACTTCAAACCCAAGAGCTGAGCCCAGAAACGAGCCCTCTCAGTCAGCTGGTGTTGGACCTCACCAACCAAGCTGACACCAGAACTGCTTCAAAAGAAAGAATTCCAATAAGCAAAATCATGAACCAATCAAAGGAATCATATTTACAACATTGGAAAAAAGCAGACTAAATTGCTATCTGACCCTAAACAGAGAATATGAATTGTCTGATTATCTCTACTCTGTCAGAGATACGAAGCAGAGACAGATCCTTACCAAGTACAGGCTGAGTGACCACCGATTGGCAATAGAAACCGGCAGACATAAAAAGACATGGCTACCCAAAGAGGAGTGTGTATGTGGTCACTGCATGACAGGGGAGGTAGAAACAGAGATGTAAAGACATGGCTACCCAAAGAGGAGTGTGTATGTGGTCACTGCACGACAGGGGAGGTAGAGACAGAGATGCACTTTCTCCTTTACTGTGATAAATATTCCTCACAAAGAGATTCATTATTCACAGAAATGACTACATTTATTCCACATTTTTACAAATTAAACCCAGAGGAAAAACTAAAAATAGTTATGGGCGAAGGCTCCTCTTGCAGCCAAATATGTATTTTCCTGCGACAGCCTGAGGGACACTGAATAATAACATCTGCATAGTAAGAAGTAATTTACATATTATTACTATTATTGTTATTACTATTATTATTGTTGTTTATCATTCCAAATATGGGCGGTAATGAGAGAGACTGGGGCTATAGAACATAATGATGTTAAACTACAGAGAGAGCTACTGTTCTTTGTGGAGGAATAGTGTTCTACTCAGAACCATATTGATCAGAAGAACCCTTTTTGGAAGACAGGGGGTCATTGTTAGGCAAAGGGTTCTACCTAGAACATTTAACATCCTAAGAACCATTTTTGGAAGAAAGGGTTCTTTGATGAATCTTTGGAAGGCAAGAAGTGTTCTCCATATATCATATTTCCCAGCATGCTCTATTGCAGGGAGATTTAAGGAATTGTTTGTTTTACTGTAATATCTGTTTTTTTGCATGTACATTGATACATTTTATGCTACATAGAGGTAAATAACATGCAGTTTTCTAAACTAATCTGTTGGATGTATAGCACCTGTTACTGAGATTGTTGTTCCAGTTTAGATGATTGAGGTTGGCTCAGTATTCAGTCTTCCCTAACTGGCAGTGATTCTGATTAACAATTCCTCTTGTTGGATATCCTAACTGTAGGAGGATTCCAATAGGAATTAAACATAGCTTTGCAAGCCAGCATGGTGTGACTTGCCGGCCTGATGTGGTCTGTAAACCAGGAGATTCCTAACACAACCGTGTCAATAACTAGGTCCTTAATGCCAGGCCTTGTGATATATGTATTGTATCGTCATACAAATACCATTCAAAGGCTAATAAAACTGTTCATAGAAAGGGTTCTAGGAAGAACCATCCAAAGATAAAATGGTTATAGGTAGATCCCTTCATGAAGGGTTCTAGGCAGAACCCTTCATTTGGGGTTCTGGATAGAACCATATATACCACACACAAGGTGTTCTTTGAAGAACCCGACATAGAGGGTTCTAAATTAAACTCTTTGTAAGGGGTTTCTACCCATCACCAAAAAGGGTTCCCCTATTGGGACAAACCAAATAACTGTTCTGTCTGCGGCTATGGAATCCTGACCTGTTCACTGGATGTGCTATCGTCTCCTGTTTTGTCCAGCTGTTTTGGACTCTCTCTCTGTCTACCGTACCTGCTGTCTATAACTCTGAATGATCGGCTATGAAATGCCAACTGACATTTACTCCTGAGGTAGCTGACCTGTTGCACCCTCTACAGCCACTTTGACAATTATTATCTGACCTTGCTGGTCATCTATGAACGTTTGAACATCTTGGCCATGTTCTGTTATACTCTCCACCCAGCACAGCCAGAAAAGGACTGGCCAACCGTCAGAGCCTGGTTCCTCTATGTTTCTTCCTAGGTTCTGGCCTTTCTAGTGAGTTTTTCCTATGCATGGTGCTTCTACATCTGCATTGCTTGCTGTTTGGGGTTGTAGGCTGGGTTTCTGTACAACACTTTGTGACATCGGCTGATGTAAAAATGGCTTTATAAATAGATTTGATTGACTTAGCACCTTTTGGTAGAGAGAGGCTGGAGCTGGCGCTAGAGAGCATAGCTAACCACAGAGAGAGGGGGAGTGCATCCCAAAACCTCTGATGTGAATTCTTCTCCTTGTCTCCTCTGGTTCATTCAATCAATTAAATGCAAATTAATTAAATTAAATTAAATACATTTAACTCCTGTAGGGAAATATAGATTGTGTGTCACAATGTTTCAACCTTTATGAATGGACAGTTGAAATTAGTTTGATAGACGTTCCAACAAGCTATATTGACAACCCATGACATCACAAAGACACAGTGATAATCTCCATTCTAGTGGCACCTCCGATTTATTTAAACTGTCACAGCCGCAGTTGTATAACATGATCCTCTAAAGAGACTTGTGGAATAAGAAGAGAAAACACATCCACTTTGAAGAGAACATCTGTCTCTTTCTCAGCAGATTGCATCACTATTGACGTGTGATGCAATTAACATTTCAAGAATACTCAATTACCTTCTTAATGAGGCATCTATTAACCCTCACACCCACACACGCATTCATGCATGAACGCGCACAGACACACAAACTACAAGCAGTGTCCGTACTGAGAAATAGGAGGAGGAGAAGCACTATGGAAAGAAGAAGAGACAGTTGTGTATTCATGGATGCCAAGGGAAGCCAGGCTTCCCCAAACAATTGATTCCCATTTTTTTTTACGTGTGTTTCATCATTGTCCTTCAATTCTCAAGAGGCTGAATGTATCTCACTGGAGAAAGAATCCTAGCGAGGGAAACAGTGCCCCTCTGTCTCTGTATGTGTAGCCCATCTATCTGATGCAGTCTGGTCAGAAAGAGTATGACATTGCTGCTTCCTGTGACATGGAATGCAAGGTAAGCCAGCGAGTATTTGGCCTCCCTTGATAAAAATAGTTTTAAGTTAAAGCCAATCAGCCTTTAGCTAAACTGAGTGAGCTCAACTGTGAATGGTCCTGACGTACCAAAAAATAAGTGTAAAGTGAAGCCAGTTTGGATTTGGCTTCACTCCAATCACATCAAGCGCAAACGTTATTGACAAAAACTTGTTGTGCATCTCGTTGAGTTGTTGTCCGGTGGCTAGCTAGCTACCTAAAATGTCCCTTTCTTAAATTAGCCATTGATGGAGACAAGGATTTGACTTTTTGTTTTACTTTATTCTCCGTACTGGCCAATGATTATAATGGTGATTCTGATCCAATCACCTCTTGAAGCTAGGGGGCACTATTTTTATTTTTGGAAAAATAACGTTCCCAAAGTAAACTGCCTATTTCTCAGGACCAGACGCTAGAATATGCATATATTTGACAGCTTAGGATGGAAAACACTCTAAAGTTTCCAAAACTGTAAAAATATTGTCTGTGAGTATAACAGAACTGATATTGGAGGCGAAATCCTGAGAAAAATCCAATCAGGAAGTGACTCTTATTTTGAAACCCCTGTCTTTCTATGCATCCCTATTGCCCATTGAAAGGGATATCAACCAGATTCCTTTTTCTGTGGCTTCCCTAATGTGTCTACAGCCTTTAGCCGTAGTTTCAGGCCTTAATTTTGAAGAATGAGAGTAAACGTCCACATTGCGTAAGTGGTCTGTCTTATGTTGGCTCTCAGTGTGATTTTTGCGCAACACAGAGAGGTAGCCATTTTTCCTCCCGGTCCTAGTGAAAAGCCAACTGTCCCGGTTGATATATTATCAAATAGATATTTGAAAAACACCTTGAGGATTGATTATAAAAAACATTTGCCATGTTTTTGTCGATATTATGGATATAATTTGGAATTTTTGTCTGCGTTGTTGTGACCACTATTTCCGGTGGATCCCTAGGCATAACGCATCAAACTAATGGAGGTATTTGGATATAAAAAATATCTTTATGGAACAAAAGGAACATTTGCTGTCTAACTGGGAGTCTCGTGAGGGAAAACATCCGAAGCTCATCAAAGGTAAACGATTAATTTGATTGCATTTCTGATTTCCGTGACCAAGCTTCCTGTTGCTAAATGTACATAATGCTATGCTAGGCTATCGATAAGCTTACACAACTGCTTGTATTGCTTTCGCTGTTAAGCATAATTTAAAAATCTGAGACGACAGCGTGATTAACAAAAGGCTAAGCTGTGTTTCGCTAAATTTCACTTGTGATTTCATGAATATGAATATTTTCTATTAATATTTTTTGACTGTTGCATTATGCTATTCAGCGTTGCTGAGGACAAATATACCGGATCCGGGATGGGTAGTTCTAAGAGGTATTAATTCATACATTGTTGTGCATCTTCTGTCCTGAGAGAATGGTTGGACACAGAGCCCTGCAGTTGGACAGTGTTCTTCGGTTGGACACAGAGAAGTGCGGTAGACACAGAGCACTGCCAAAAAATGGCGCCGGAGGAGATGGCTGCCGCTTTACGGTCTCCTTACCAATTGTGCTATTATGTGGGGTTTTTTCGCGATATTTCTAAATTGTTTTGAACATAATGTTCAAATCAAATTTTATTTGTCACATACACATGGTTAGCAGATGTTAATGCGAGTGTAGCGAAATGCTTGTGCTTCTAGTTCCGACAATGCAGTAATAACCAACAAGTAATCTAGCTAACAATTCCAAAACTACTACCTCATAGACACAAGTGTAAGGGGATAAAGGATATGTACATAAAGATATATGAATGAGTGATGGTGCAGAGCGGCATAGGCAAGATACAGTAGATGGTATTGAGTGCAGTATATACATATGAGATGAGTATGTAAACAAAGTGGCATAGTTAAAGTGGCGAGTGATACATGTATTACATAAAGATGCAGTAGATGATATAGAGTACAGTATATACATATACATATGAGATGAATAATGTAGGGTATGTCAACATTATATTAGGTAGCATTGTTTAAAGTGGCTAGTGATATATTTTACATAATTTCACATCAATTCCCATTATTAAAGTGGCTGGAGTTGAGTCAGTGTGTTGGCAGCAGCCACTCAATGTTAGTGGTGGCTGTTTAACAGTCTGATGGCATTGAGAAGCTGTTTTTCAGTCTCTCGGTCCCAGCTTTGATGCACCTGTACTGACCTCGCCTTCTGGATGATAGCGAGGTGAACAGGCAGTGGCTCGGGTGGTTGTTGTCCTTGATGATCTTTATGGCCTTCCTGTGACATCGGGTGGTGTAGGTGTCCTGGAGGGCAGGTAGTTTGCCCCGGGTCATGCGTTGTGCAGACCTCACTACCCTCCGGAGAGCCTTACGGCTGTGGGCGGAGCAGTTGCCTACCAGGCGGTGATACAGCGCGACAGGATGCTCTCGATTGTGCATCTGTAGAAGTTTGTGAGTGCTTTTAGTGACAAGCCGAATTTCTTCAGCCTCCTGAGGTTGAAGAGGCGCTGCTGCGCCTTCTTCACGATGCTGTCTGTGTGGGTGGACCAATTCAGTTTGTCTGTGATGTGTACGCCGAGGAACTAAAAACTTACTACCCTCTCCACTACTGTTCCATCGATGTGGATAGGGGGGTGTTCCCTCTGCTGTTTCCTGAAGTCCACAATCATCTCCTTAGTTTTGTTGACGTTGAGTGTGAGGTTATTTTCCTGACACCACACTCCGAGGGCCCTCACCTCCTCCCTGTAGGTCGTCTCGTCGTTGTTGGTAATCAAGCCTACCACTGTTGTGTCGTCCGCAAACTTGATGATTGAGTTGGAGGCGTGCATGGCCACGCAGTCGTGGGTGAACAGGGAGTACAGGAGAGGGCTCAGAACGCACCCTTGTGGGGCCCCAGTGTTGAGGATCAGCGGGGTGGAAATGTTGTTTGCCTACCCTCACCACCTGGGGGCGGCCCGTCAGGAAGTCCAGTACCCAGTTGCACAGGGCGGGGTCGAGACCCAGGGTCTCGAGCTTGATGATGAGCTTGGAGGGCACTATGGTGTTAAATGCCGAGCTGTAGTCGATGAACAGCATTCTCACATAGGTATTCCTCTTGTCCAGATGGGTTAGGGCAGTGTGCAGTGTGGTTGAGATTGCATCGTCTGTGGACCTATTTGGGCGGTAAGCAAATTGGAGTGGGTCTAGGGTGTCAGGTAGGGTGGAGGTGATATGGTCCTTGACTAGTCTCTCAAAGCACTTCATGATGACGGAAGTGAGTGCTAGCTCAGCTTTCTTGGGAACAGGAACAATTGTGGCCCTCTTGAAGCATGTGAAGCATGTGGGAACAACAGACTGGGATAGGGATTGATTGAATATGTCCGTAAACACACCAGCCAGCTGGTCTGCGCATGCTCTGAGGGCGCGGCTGGGGATGCCATCTGGGCCTGCAGCCTTGCGAGGGTTGACACGTTTAAATGTTTTCCTCACGTCAGCTGCAGTGAAGGAGAGTCCGCATTTTAGTTGCGGGCCGTGTCAGTGGCACTCTATTGTCCTCAAAGCAGGCAAAAAAGTTATTTAGTCTGCATGGGAGCAAGACATCCTGGTCCGTGACGGGGCTGGTTTTCTTTTTGTAATCCGTGATTGACTGTAGACCCTGCCACATACCTCTTGTGTCTAAGCCGTTGAATTGAGATTCTACTTTGTCTCTATACTGACGCTTAGCTTGTTTGATTGCCTTGCAGAGAGAATAGTTACACTGTTTGTATTCGGTCATGTTTCCGGTCACCTTGCCCTGATTAAAAGCAGTGGTTCGGGCTTTCAGTTTCACGCGAATGCTGCCATCAATCCACGGTTTCTGGTTTGGGAATGTTTTAATCGTTGCTATGGGAACGACATCTTCAACGCATGTTCTAATGAACTCGCTCACCGAATCAGCGTAAAAAGATTTGGCATGATGCCTGAGATCCTCAAAATGTTCTACAGCTGCAACATCGAGAGCATCCTGACCGTTCTCTTTACTACCGCATGGCAAGCGGTACCGGAGTGCCAAGTATAGGACAAAAAGGCTTCTCAACAGTTTTTACCCCCAAGCCATAAGACTCCTGAACAGGTAACCAAATGGTTACTCGGACTATTTGCATTGTGTGTGTGTCCCCCCAAGCCCTCTTTTTATGCTACTACTCTCTGTTTATCTTATATGCGTAGTCACTTTAACTATACATTCATGTACATACTACCTAAATTGGCCCGGCCAACCAGTGCTCCCGCACATTGGCTAACCGGGCTATCTGCATTGTGTCCCACCACCCACCAACCCCTCTTTTTACGCTTCTGCTACTCTCAAATCAAATCAAATCAAATGTATTTATATAGCCCTTCTTACATCAGCTGATATCTCAAAGTGCTGTACAGAAACCCAGCCTAAAACCCCAAACAGAAAGCAATGCAGGTGTAGAAGCACGGTGGCTAGGAAAAAACTCCCTAGAAAGGTCAAAACCTAGCAAGAAACCTAGAGAGGAACCAGGCTCTGATGGATGGCCAGTCCTCTTCTGGCTATGCCGGGTGGAGATTATAACAGAACATGGCCAAGATGTTCAAATGTTCATAAATGACCAGCATGGTCAAATAATAATAATCACAGTAGTTGTCGAGGGTGCAGCAACTCAGCACATCAGGAGTAAATGTCAGTTGGCTTTTCATAGTCGATCATTAAGAGTATCTCCACCGCTCCTGCTGTCTCTAGAGAGTTGAAAACAGCAGGTCTGGGACAGGTAGCAACATCCGGTGAACAGGTCAGGGTTCCATAGCCGCAAGCAGAACAGTTGAAACTGGAGCAGCAGCACGGCCAGGTGGACTGGGGACAGCAAGGAGTCATCATGCCAGGTAGTCCAGAGGCATGGTCCTAGGGCTCAGGTCTTCCAAGAGAGAGAAAGAAAAAGAGAAAGAGAGAATTAGAGAGAGCACACTTAAATTCACACAGGACACCGGATAAGACAAGAGAAGTACTCCAGATATAACAAACTGACCCTAGCCCCCCGACACATAAACAACTGCAGCAAAAATACCGGAGGCTGAGACAGGAGGGGTCAGGAGACACTGTGGCCCCATCCGATGATACCCCCGGACAGGGCCAAACAGGAAGGATATAACCCCACCCACTTTGCCAAAGCACATCCCCCACACCACTAGAGGGATATCTTCAACCACCAACTTACCATCCTGAGACAAGGCCGAGTATAGCCCACAAAGATCTCCGCCACGGCACAACCCAAGGGGGGGGGGGCCAACCCAGACAGGAAGATCATGTCAGTGACTCAACCCACTCAAGTTACGCAACCTTCCTAGGGACGGCATGAAAGAGCACCAGTAAGCCAGTGACTCAGCCCCTGTAATAGGGTTAGAGGCAGAGAATCCCAGTGGAGAGAGGGGAACCGGCCAGACAGCAAGGGCGGTTCGTTGCTCCAGAGCCTTTCCGTTCACCTTCACACTCCTGGGCCAGACTACACTCAATCATATGACTCACTGAAGAGATGAGTCTTCAGTAAAGACTTAAAGGTTGAGTCTCTCACATGGGTAGGCAGACCATTCCATAAAAATTGAGCTCTATAGGAGAAAGCCCTGCCTCCAGCTGTTTGCTTAGAAATTCTAGGGACAATTAGGAGGCCTGAGTCTTGTAACCGCGGCGTACGTGTAGGTATGTATGGCAGGACCAAATTGGAAAGATAGGTAGGAGCAAGCCCATGTAATGCTTTGTAGGTTAGCAGTAACACCTTGAAATCAGCCCTTGCCTTGACAGGAAGCCAGTGTAGGGAGGCTAGCACTGGAGTAATATGATCAACTTTTTTGGTTCTAGTCAGGATTCTAGCAGCCGTATTTAGCACTGACTGGAGTTTATTTTGTTTATTTTATCTGGGTAGTAGAGCATTGCAGTAGTCTAACCTATAAGTAACAACAGCATGGATACATTTTTCTGCATCATTTTTGGACAGAAAGTTTCTGATTTTTGCAATGTTACGTAGATGGAAAAAAGCTGTCCTTGAAACAGTCTTGATATGTTCGTCAAAAGAGAGGTCAGGGTCCAGAGTAACGCCGAGGTCCTTCACAGTTTTATTTGAGACGACTGTACAACCATCAAGATTAATTGTCAGATTCAACAGAAGATATCTTTGTTTCTTGAGACCTAGAACAAGAATCTCTGTTTTGTCCGAGTTTAAAAGTAGAAAGTTTGCAGCCATCCACTTCCTTATATCTGAAATACAGGCTTTTAGCGAGGGCAATTTTGGGGCTTCACCATGTTTCATTAAAATGTACAGCTGTCTGTCATCCGCATAGCAGTGAAAGTTAACATTATGTTTTCGAATGACATCCCTAAGAGGTAAAATATATAGTAAAAACAATAGTGGTCCTAAAACGGAGCCTTGAGGAACAAGGAAGTGGAGAACAAGCTCTCTGTTCATCATATATGCATAGTCACTTTAACGATACCTACATGTACATACTACCTCAATAAGCCTGACTAACAGGTGTGTATATTTAACCTCGCTATTCTTTTTTCAAATGTATTTTTACTGTTGTTTTATTTCTTACCTTACCTACCTACACACACACACACACACACACACACACACACACACACACACACATACACACACACACACACACACACACACACATACACACACACACACACACACACACACACACACACACACACACACACACACACACAAACACACACACACACACACACACACACACACACACACACCTGCGGTTGGACACAGAGCACTGCAGTTGGACACAGAGCACTGCAGTTGGACATAGAGCACTGCGGTTGGACACAGAGCACTGCGGTTAGACACAGCACACTGCGATTGGACACAGAGCACTGCGGTTAGACACAGCACACTGCGATTGGACACAGAGCACTGCGGTTAGACACAGCACACTGCGATTGGACACAGAGCACTGCGGTTAGACACAGCACACTGCGATTGGACACAGCGCACTGCGGTTGGACAGTGTACTATGGTTGGACAGTGTACTGCGGTTGGACACAGCACACTGCGGTTGGACAGTGTACTGTGGTTGGACAGTGTACTGTGGTTGGACAGTGTACTGCAGTTGGACACAGCGCACTGCGGTTGGACACAGAGCACTGCGGTTGGACACAGAGCACTGCAGTTGGACAGTGTACTATGGTTGGACAGTGTACTGCGGTTGGACACAGCACACTGCGGTTGGACAGTGTACTGTGGTTGGACAGTGTACTGTGGTTGGACAGTGTACTGCAGTTGGACACAGCGCACTGCGGTTGGACACAGAGCACTGCGGTTGGACCAAAGCAGTGTGCATAGAGAATAGAGTAACATTCCAAAGGCAGGAAGAAGCATGACAAAATATCCAGATTGATCCTGATACTAGACGATAGGGGGGGGGAAACTAATGTTTTTAGTATCCATTTTAAAACATCTAGAGGAAAGTGATGTTTGAAAATGATTGACAACTTATTTTAGGAGTTTCTCTAAGATTATATTCATAATAACTTTTCTTTTCACATCGCTCCTTCACGATAGATAGAATAGAAGGCCACAATATGAATCAATAACACAAAGCTCTCTTCCGAAATCCTTCCGGAATGTTGCTGGCTGAGTTTAGTGAAAATCTCCACAAAAAGAAGAGTTCTGTGTCACTTTGAATCAGACAAACATCCATCTCACAGCTTACGACTGCTCTGTGTGTGTTGATGGACATGTATTGAGCTGGAAAACATACACACACACACACACACACGACACAGCAGGCTATTGGCAATTATAAGGCCATGTGCTAGGGAATGAATAGCACTTGGTGGAGAAGGAGATAGATTGAGGAGAAGTAACAGTACACAGTACATAAAAAAGGTGGAATGTAGAACCTAAAAGGGTTCATTGGCTGTCCCCATAGGATAACCCTTTTTAATTCCAGGTAGAATACTTTTGGGTTCCATGTAGAGCCACAGAGGGTTCAAGGTTATACATGGAACCAAAAAGGTTTCTAACTGGAACCAAAAAGGGTTCTCCTATAGAGACAGCCGATGAACCCTTTTGGAACATCATGCTGGGTGTTATGTTCACAGAGATAATGTAAGAGAGACAGAGAGAGAGAGACAAAGATAGACAGAGAGAGACAGAGAAAGCGAGAGATCTATCATTCAAGTCAATCTGTTGAGAAAATGAGGGTAAACACACACGCGGGTACAACAGGACAGAGAGAGAAACAACCAAGCCACGAGAGAAAGGAGAACTAGAGGAGACAGAGCACGCCTAAGTAGCTCTTTAAGAAGGTAATTAAAAACCGAATTGGGTATCTTTGTTTGAATTAGTGTTGCTGTCATCATTGCTGCTCAGAGACAAAAGAGTCGTTATAACGAGAGTCAACAATAGACTTCATCTATCCTCATCAACCATGTGACAGGTGGACACATCCACCTCTCTCTCTCTAGCTTGTTCTCTTGTCTTCTCCCTCTCTCGCTATATATTGTCTCTCATTCTCTCTCTGTTGTTCCCTTTGTTGTACTCTCTCTCTCTCTGTCATTCCTTTTCTGTTGTCCTCTATCTGTCATGTCTCTCTCTCTCTCTCGCTCTCTCTCTCTCTCTCTCTCTCTCTCTCTCTCTCTCTCTCTCTCTATCTCTCTCTCTCTATCTCTCTCTATCTCTCTCTCTCTCTCTCTCTCTCTCTCTCTCTCTCTCTCTCTCTCTCTCTATCTCTCTCTCTCTCTCTCTCTCTCTCTATATCTCTCTCTCTCTCTCTCTCTCTCTCTCTCTCTCTACCTTTATTCTTGTCTCCTTCCTTGGTCATTCTCTTTCTCTGTGCTATCCATCATTGTTTCCTTCCTGCTGCGGTGAGGAAGACAGATTGGCTCTAGGAGTGATGAGAGTGTCAGGGAAGACAGAGAGAACAAAGTCCTATCGTGAGTCATCAAAGTAGAGGTAGAGAGAGGAGATCACTGGATGCAGAATCCCTACTATGTTTGGAGTAAAGCAAATACACCCATGGCTGGACTCCCGGACACAGATTAAGTCTAACCCTGGACAGAAAAACACTTTCTATTCTCCATTGAACATGCTTTAAAATCCAGGACTAGGCTTAGTCTGGGTCTGGGAAACTGGCCCGTAGAGTGCTTGTTGCTTGAGGCCTGAATAAGGGTGTAAACCCTACATGTGTTTGATAGAGTGCAGGTGAGCTGTGTTTATGATCCAGAGAATACATCCAACAGTGGTGGTTAACTGACTTAAGTGGAGGCAAACAGTTGGACCTTTAGTGACTCTGGGCTAGCTGACCTTAGGCTGTTAGGGCAGGGCCATGAGGTAATGGACACTCATTTTTTGATTGATTACTCATTGATGAGGCGGATTATCCTAATTGATAACCTCAGATAGTATGGATAAGAAACATTAGCTTTGGTGTATCTAGCAGACCTGGCTTCAAATTGTGTATTTCAGTAATCAATTACTTCTATTGGATGTATTTGAAAACATTTTCAGATAATTTCCTATAAATAATCTACTCTTTGAAAATGTTAGAAAATATATATTATATATACATATATTTTATTCCAAATACATTTCTAGGTGTTACGTGCCTCCTAGAAGGAGAGAGGTGCAGGAATCAGGAGCAGGAGAACAAGGAAGTCCCAGTGGCACAATTGTTTATTCAGAAGTCACAACTCAACAACAACTTGGGGGGGGGGATACGCCCAAACGAGGTCGCCACACACAGGGAAATAAACGCTACACACGGAGGAGAAACCTCTACTCCTAAACACATACCAAACCGGTACAACTGAAAGAAAACCCTGTGGTGCAGACACGCACCCCTAACAAAGATACCACAGACTAGCAGGCAGCGGAGGTAAATAAACCCACCGAAATCAACTAATAGGACACAGGTGTAAACAATACAGACAGAAACGAAAAGGAAAAAGGGATCGGTGGTAGCTAGTAGGCCGGCGACGACGACCGCCGAGCGCCACCCGAACAGGGAGAGAAGCCACCTTCTGTGGAAGTCGTGACACTAGGACCTGGGTTTAAATGTACGGGAGTATTTATTCATATTATAAAATACTCTGTGTATTTGAGTATTTTCAAATACATTGTAATATTCAACTACTTGTATTTTCAACAACCACAAAAAATCTGAAAACTTACTTTGAAATGTCTGTGAAAGTAATTGAAATAGTGTTTGTTTCACTGTCTTTTTTCTGTTGTTTTATTTCTTTCCTTACCTATTGTTCACCTAAAACCTTTTTTGCACTATTGGTTATTGTAAGTAAGCATTTCACTATAAGTCTACACCTGTTGTATTCGGCACACGTGACAAATAAACGTTGATTAGATTTGAACCCAGGTCTGGTCTCTATCCCTATCCCTCTAAGTTAGGCTCAAAGTCCCAATCTGTAACTTTGTATACCATCTCCTGTTATAAGCAATGGTGATGTATTTTATAGTACGTTTTCTTAACTGCTTTTGATTCCAGACCTAGAAAGCTAAACTGATCCTATATCAGCTCTCCTACTCTGAGATTCTTGATACATACAGCCTCCTGATTGTTTTAGTGTGATTCCTCAGGAGAGAACTGTTTCAGACAATACACTGTGTGCAGACAGAGAGATGATTCAAATTGATGACAGCGTCTGGCCTGGAATTGGTCCTCTGTCTGTGTGAGACGTGGAGGAAGGTAGAGAAACACACACAAACACACACACAAACACACACACACACACACACACACACACCACACACAGATGAGTATATCAACCTTTGCAAACACCTGTGGAATCTCTTGTCCCATAATATATCAAGGAAAGGGGCAGTATGAGTGTATATATAGCAGACTGCAGTATTGATGGTATACATACACACACACATACACACACTTATACATACACACACACATACACACATATACACACACTTATACATACACACACTTATACATACACACACACACACACACATACACACACTTATACATACACACACACACACACGCACACACACACACACACACACACACACACACACACACACACACACACACACACACACACACACACACACACACACACACACACACACACACACACACACACACACACACACACACACACCACACACAGATGAGTATATCAACCTTTGCAAACACCTGTGGAATCTCTTGTCCCATAATATATCAAGGAAAGGGGCAGTATGAGTGTATATATAGCAGACTGCAGTATTGGTATGAGTTCCATGAGGATCGGAAGGTGCAGCCATTCTGCTGTTGGCTTGGATAGCTGTCACATTCTGTCTCATTTCAATACTCTGCTGCTGGCTAAAAGACAGCTGGTAACTGGGGCCTTGCCTGAGGCGTGTGAGTGAGTGAGTGAGTGAGTGAGTGAGTGAGTGAGTGAGTGAGTGAGTGAGTGAGTGAGTGAGTGAGTGAGTGAGTGAGTGAGTGAGTGAGCATATGAGACAGAGAGAGAGAGAGAGAGAGAGAGAGAGAGAGAGAGACCCAGCCACCATTCTCCTTGTACACAGCAAATATCTATTCAATGAATTAGCCCTGTCAGACCAACAGAACGGTGGTGAGAGGATTTACTATACAAAGGGTAACATCAAGGGAGATAGAGAAAGATGGGGGGATGTAGGGTGAGATGGGGTGAGGTGGGCTGAGGTAGGGTGAGGTAGGGTGATGTAATGCTTAGATGGGGTGATGTAAGGCTTAGATGGGGTGATGTAGGTTGAGGTAGGGTGATGTAAGGCTTAGATGGAGGATGTAGGGTGAGATGGGGGGGTGTAGGGTGAGATGGGGTGAGATGGGTTAGGTAGGGTGCTGTAGGGTGAGGTAAGGTGAGATGGAGGGGTGTAGGGTGATATGGGGTGAGATGGGTTAGGTAGGGTGCTGTAGGTTGCCGTAGGGTGAGGTAAGGTGAGATGGGGTGATATAGGGTGAGATGGGGAGAGGTAGGGTGCTGTAGGGTGAGGTAAGGTGAGATGGAGGGGTGTAGGGTGAGATGGGGGGAGGTAGGGGTGAGGTGAGGTAGGGTGAGGTAGGGTGATATTATGTGAGATGGGGTGATGTGGGGTGAGGTAGTGTGATATGGTGTAAGGTGGGGTGAGGTGGGGTGAGGTAGTGTGAGAGGGTGAGGTGGGGTGATGTAGGGTGAGGTGAGGTTGGGTGGGGTAGGGTGAGGTGGGGTGAGGTGAGGTGATGTAGGGTGAGGTGAGGTGGGGTGGGGTAGGGTGAGGTGGGGTGGGGTAGGGTGAGGTGGGGTGAGGTAGGGTGAGGTGAGGTAGGGTGAGCTGAGGTAGAGTGCTGTAGGGTGAGGTGAGGTGGGGTGGGGTAGGGTGAGGTGGGGTGGGGTAGGGTGAGGTGGGGTGAGGTAGGGTGAGGTGAGGTAGGGTGAGCTGAGGTAGAGTGCTGTAGGGTGAGGTGAGGTAGGGTGATATGGTGTGAGATGGGGTGAGTTAGAGTGCTGTAGGGTGCTGTAGGTTGAGGTGAGGTAGGGTGATATGGTGTGAGATGGGGTGAGTTAGAGTGCTGTAGGGTGCTGTAGGGTGAGGTGAGGTAGGGTGAGGTAGGGTGATATGGTGTGAGATGGGGTGAGGTAGAGTGAGAGTTAAAGGGTGTGTGTGTTTCCTTTCCTCTGAATACAGCATCAGATGCACTGTGTTGGTTCCTGGCCCACTCTCACGTACTTATTGTACACACATACAGGCACACATGTTCACAGAAAGCACTTGTTTTTCAGGAACTGCAAACGTGTAACAAAGCCACACACACACACACACACACACACACACACACACACACACACACACACACACACACACACACACACACACACACACACACAGAAACACAGCAGGCCTGTGAATTGTGTTGCAGTGGAGCGTATGTAAAGGTCATCCCCCTCACCAGTGTCTAACAGATCAATCTAAGGACGAATGCAGACAGTTCAAGGACAGCAGAGGAGAGAGTGAAGCACACACACTCACACGCACACACACACACACACACACACACGCACACACACACACACACACACCCACACGCACACACACACACACACACACACGCACGCACGCGCACGCACGCACACACACACAAATCAAATGTTATTAGTTGAGGTAATATGTACAAGTAGGTAGATTGAATTAAAGTGATTATGCATAGATGACAACAGAGAGTGGCAGTGGTGTGGAGAGGGGGGGGGGGGGAATGCAAATAGTCTGGGTAGCCATTTGACTAGATGTTCAGGAGTCTTATGGCTTGTGGGCATTGCGCTCCGCTTGCCGCTTGCAGTGTGGTAGCAGAGAAAACAGTCTATGACTAGGGTGGCTGGAGTCTGACAATTTTTAGGGCCTTCCTCTGACACTGCCTGGTATAGAGGTCCTCAGTTGCAGGAAGCTTGGCCCCAGTGATGTACTGGGCGGTAGGCACTAACCCTCTGTAGTGCCTTGTGGTCGGAGGCAGAGCTGTTGCCATACCAGGCAGTGATGCAACCTGTCAGGATGCTCTCGATGGTGCAGCTGTAGAACCTTTTGAGGCTCTGAGGTCCCATGCCAAATCTTTTTAGTCTCCTGAGGGGGAATAGGTTTTGTTGTGCCCTCTTCATGACTGTCATGGTGTGCTTGGACCATGTTAGTTTGTTGGTGATGTGGACACCAAGGAACTTGAAGCTCTCAAACTGCTCCACTGCAGCCCCGTCGATGAGAATGGGGGCATGCTCAGTCCTTCCTGTAGTCCACAATCATCTCCTTTGTCTTGATCACATTGAGAGAGAGGTTGTTGTCCTGGCACAACACGGCCAGGTCTCTGACCTCCTCCCTATGGGCTGTCTCGTTGTTGTCTGTAATCAGGCCTACCACTGCTGTGTCATCTGCAAATTTAATGATGATGTTGGATCACACAGTCTTCTGGTACAGCTGGTGCTCTCATGCATGTTTCAGTGTTATTTGCCTCGAATCGAGCATAGAAGTAGTTTAGCTCGTCCGGTAGGCTCGTGTCACTGGGCAGCTCTTGGCTGTGCATTACTTTGTAGTCTTCAATAGTTTGCCACATTCAACGAGCGTCAGAGCCGGTGTAGTAGGATTCGATTTTAGCCCTGTTTTGGCATTTTGCCTGTTTGATGGTTCGTCAGAGGGCATAGCAGGATTTCTTATAAGCTTCCGGGTTACAGTCCCGCTCCTTGAAAGCAGCAGCTCTAGCCTTTAGCTCAGTGCAGATGCTGCCTGTAATCCATGGCTTCTGGTTTAGGGGATGTACGTACAGTCACTGTGGGGATGACGTCATCAATGCACTTATTGATGAAGCTAATGACTGATGTGGTGTACTCCTCAATGCCATTGGAGGAATCCTGGAACATACTCCAGTCTTTGCTAGCTAACACACACACACACACACACACACACACACACACACACACACACACACACACACACGCACACACACACACACACACACACACACACACACACACACACACACACACACACGCACACACACACACACACACACACGCACACACACACACACACACACACACACACACACGCACACACACACACACGCACACACACATACACACACACACACACCCACACACACACACACACACACGCACACACGCACACACGCACACACACATTAACACACACACACACACGCACACACGCACACACACACGCACACGCACACGCACACACACACACACACACGCACACCCACACACACACACACACGCACACACGCACACACACATTAACACACACACACACCTCACTTCCATCCTCTCTCTGTACTACGAACAGCGCATTAGGCTGGAGACAACACAATTGGACACATGTACACTCCAGTAATAACATGTCTGTGTGTTTTGTGGTTGTTAGCAGCAAAGTGCTTGTATTTACATGTATGAGGGCAGTCAGGGAGCAGGAGATTGGATCTGAACAGCCAAAGGCTGAGTTTACCGATTTCATTATTATTTCACCCTCCATCTGCACACACACGCGCACACACACACAAAAACACTTCACATATCTGCATGACTGGGTGGGTGTCATAATGTCTGTGTGAGTGTTGGGGGTGAGGGTTGTGTGTCCAAGCATCATCATGTATCATTAAAGTGATCTAGTCATGTGCTGTCAGATACAGTGCCTTCAGAAATTATTTAAACCTTGATTTATTCCACATTTTCTTGTGTTTTCTCACCCATCTACACACAATATCCTATAAAGTGAAAGTGAAAATATGTTTTAATTCATTCTGCAAATGAACTACAGAAATATCTCATTTAAATAAGTATTACCACCCCTGAGTCAATACTTAGTAGAAGCACCCTTGGCAGCGATTACAGCTGTGAGTCTGTCTGGGTCAGTCTCTAAGAGCTGTGAGTCTGTCTGGGTCAGTCTCTAAGAGTTTTCCACGCCTGGATTTTGCAACATTTGCCCATTATTATTTTCAAAATTCTTCAAGCTCTGTAAAATTGATTGTTGATCATTGCTAGACAAAATGTTTAAGTCTTGCCATAGATTTTCAAATAGATTTAAGTCAAAACTCTAACTCGGTCACTCATTCACTGCTGAAAGGTGTCTGGTGGAAAGCAGACTGAACCCAATTTTCCTCTCTGCCTGCGCCTAGCTCCATCCGTTTCTTTTTCCTGAAACAACTTACTGATTACAAACATACCCATAATATGAGGCAAACACCACTATGCTTGAAAATATGGAGAGCGGTACTAAGAAATATGTTGTATTGGATTTGCACCAAACATAACACCTTGTATTCAGGACAAAAATGTAATTGCTTTGCCAGATTTTTTGCACCATTACTTTAGTGCCTGGTTGCAAACAGTATACATGTTTTGGAATATTTTTATTCTGTACAGGCTTCCTTTTCACTCTGTCAATTAGGTTAGTATTGTGGAGTAACTACAATGTTGTTGATCCGTCCTCAGTTTTCTACTCTCACAGCCATTGAACTCTGTAACAGTTTTAAAGTCTCCATTGGCCTGAGGAGTTTCCTTCCTCTCCAGCAACTGAGTTAGGAAGGACGCCTGTATCTTTGTAGTGACGGTGTATTGATACACCATCCAAAGTGTTATCAATCATTTCATCATGTTCAAAGGTACAGTGGGGAGAACAAGAATTTGATACACTGCCGATTTTGCAGGTTTTCCTACTTACAAAGCATGTAGAGGTCTGTCATTTTTATCATAGGTACACTTCAACTGTGAGAGACGGAATCTAAAACAAAAATACAGAAAATCACATTGTATGATTTTTACGTAATTAATTTGCATTTCATTGCATGACATAAGTTTTAAGGATGGAGCTGGGATATAAGGATGGAGCTGGGATATAAGGATGGAGCTGGGATATAAGGATGGAGCTGGGATGTAAGGATGGAGCTGGGATGTAAGGATGGAGCTGGGATATAAGGATGGAGCTGGGATATAAGGATGGAGCTGGGATGTAAGGATGGAGCTGGGAAATAAGGATGGAGCTGGGATATAAGGAGGACTTGGGATATAAGGAGGACCTGGGATATAAGGATGTTACCAGGATTGATGTGAGAGATGTTTCTGTAGCGCTCCACAGCCTGAGGATTTACTCTCTACTCTACACTCTACACTCTACTCTCTCTACTCTGTACTCTCTACTATCTCTACTATCTACTCTCTAGACTCTCTAATCTCTACACTCTCTACTCTCTACACTCTACACTCTAAACTCTACTCTCTCTACTCTCTATACACTCTACACTCTACTCTCTCTACACTCTCTAATCTCTACTCTCTACCCTCTACTCTCTCTACTCTCTACTCTCTACTCTCTACTCTCTACTGTCTACACTCTACTCACTCTACTCTCTACACTCTACACTCTACAATCTACACTCTACACTCTACTCTCTCTACTCTCTCACTCTACACTCTATTCTCTACTCTCTACAATCTACTCTCTCTACTCTCTCGCTCTACTCTCTATTCTCTACTCTCTACACTCTCTACTCTCTACTCTCTACTCTCTACACTCTCTACTCTCTACTCTCTACTCTCTACACTCTACTCTCTACACTCAACTCTCTACACTCTCTACTCTCTATTCTCTACACTCTCTGCTCTACACTCTACATTCTCTACTCTCGACTCTACACTCTACTCTCTCTACTCTCTACACTCTACACTCTACTCTCTCTACTCTCTACTCTCTCTACTATCTACTCTATACACTCTCTACTCTCTCCTCTCTATTCTCTACTCTCTACACTCTACACTCTACACTCTCTACACTCTCTACTCTCTCTACTCTCTACACTCTCTCTACTCTCTTTACTCTCGACTCTCTCTCTACTCTCTCTACTCTCTCTACTCTCTACTCTCTACTCTCTACTCTACACTCTCTTCTCTACTCTATACACTCTACACTCTACACTCTTCTCTCTAGTCTCTACTCTCTCTCTCTACTCTCTACTCTCTACTCTCTACTCTCTACTCTCTACTCTCTACTGTCTACACTCTACTCTCTCTACTCTCTACACTCTACACTCTACAATCTACACTCTACTCTCTCTACTCTCTACACTCTACACTCTACAATCTACACTCTACACTCTACTCTCTCTACTCTCTCACTCTACTCTCTATTCTCTGCTCTCTACAATCTACTCTCTCTAGTCTCTCGCTCTACTCTCTATTCTCTACTCTCTACACTCTCTACTCTCTACTCTCTACTCTCTACTCTCTACACTCTCTACTCTCTACTCTCTACTCTCTACACTCTACTCTCTACACTCAACTCTCTACACTCTCTACTCTCTATTCTCTACACTCTCTGCTCTACACTCTACATTCTCTACTCTCGACTCTACACTCTACTCTCTCTACTCTCTACACTCTACACTATACTCTCTCTACTCTCTACTCTCTCTACTATCTACTCTATACACTCTCTACTCTCTCCTCTCTATTCTCTACTCTCTACACTCTACACTCTACATTCTCTACTCTCGACTCTACACTCTACTCTCTCTACTCTCTACACTCTACACTCTACTCTCTCTACTCTCTACTCTCTCTACTATCTACTCTATACACTCTCTACTCTCTCCTCTCTATTCTCTACTCTCTACACTCTACACTCTACACTCTCTACACTCTCTACTCTCTCTACTCTCTACACTCTCTCTACTCTCTTTACTCTCGACTCTCTCTCTACTCTCTCTACTCTCTCTACTCTCTACTCTCTACTCTACACTCTCTTCTCTCTACTCTATACACTCTACACTCTACACTCTACTCTCTAGTCTCTACTCTCTCTCTCTACTCTCTATTCTCTATTCTCTACTCTCTACACTCTCTACCCTCTACTCTCTCTACTCTCTACTCTCTACTCTCTACTCTCTACTGTCTACACTCTACTCTCTCTACTCTCTACACTCTACACTCTACAATCTACACTCTACTCTCTCTACTCTCTACACTCTACACTCTACAATCTACACTCTACACTCTACTCTCTCTACTCTCTCACTCTACTCTCTATTCTCTGCTCTCTACAATCTACTCTCTCTAGTCTCTCTCTCTACTCTCTATTCTCTACTCTCTACACTCTCTACTCTCTACTCTCTACTCTCTACTCTCTACACTCTCTACTCTCTACTCTCTACTCTCTACACTCTACTCTCTACACTCAACTCTCTACACTCTCTACTCTCTATTCTCTACACTCTCTGCTCTACACTCTACATTCTCTACTCTCGACTCTACACTCTACTCTCTCTACTCTCTACACTCTACACTCTACACTCTACTCTCTAGTCTCTACTCTCTCTCTCTACTCTCTATTCTCTATTCTCTACTGTCTACACTCTCTACTCTCTACTCTCTACTCTCTACTCTACACTCTCTACTCTCTACACTCTACTCTCTGCTCTACACTCTACACTCTCTACACTCTCTACTCTCTCTACTCTCTACTCTCTCTACTCTCTACACTCTACACTTTACTCTCTACTCTCTACTCTCTACTCTCTCTCTCTACTCTCTATTCTCTATTCTCTACTCTCTACACTCTCTACCCTCTACTCTCTCTACTCTCTACTCTCTACTCTCTACTCTCTACTCTCTACTCTCTACTGTCTACACTCTCCTCTCTCTACTCTCTACACTCTACACTCTACAATCTACACTCTACACTCTACACTCTACTCTCTCTACTCTCTCACTCTACTCTCTATTATCTACTCTCTACAATCTACTCTCTCTACTCTCTCGCTCTACTCTCTATTCTCTACTCTCTACACTCTCTACTCTCTACTCTCTACTCTCTACACTCTCTACTCTCTACTCTCTACTCTCTACACTCTACTCTCTACACTCAACTCTCTACACTCTCTACTCTCTATTCTCTACACTCTCTGCTCTACACTCTACATTCTCTACACTCTACTCTCTCTACTCTCTACACTCTACACTCTACAATCTACACTCTACACTCTACACTCTACTCTCTCTACTCTCTCACTCTACTCTCTATTATCTACTCTCTACAATCTACTCTCTCTACTCTCTCGCTCTACTCTCTATTCTCTACTCTCTACACTCTCTACTCTCTACTCTCTACTCTCTACACTCTCTACTCTCTACTCTCTACTCTCTACACTCTACTCTCTACACTCAACTCTCTACACTCTCTACTCTCTATTCTCTACACTCTCTGCTCTACACTCTACATTCTCTACTCTCGACTCTACACTCTACTCTCTCTACTCTCTACACTCTACACTCTACTCTCTCTACTCTCTACTCTCTCTACTATCTACTCTCTACACTCTCTACTCTCTCCTCTCTATTCTCTACTCTCTACACTCTACACTCTACACTCTCTACACTCTCTACTCTCTCTACTCTCTACTCTACTCTACACTCTCTTCTCTCTACTCTCTACACTCTACACTCTACACTCTACTCTCTAGTCTCTACTCTCTCTCTCTACTCTCTATTCTCTATTCTCTACTCTCTACACTCTCTACTCTCTACTCTCTACTCTCTACTCTACACTCTCTACACTCTACACTCTACTCTCTGCTCTACACTCTACACTCTCTACACTCTCTACTCTCTCTACTCTCTACTCTCTCTACTCTCTACACTCTACACTTTACTCTCTACTCTCTACTCTCTACTCTCTCTCTCCACTCTCTATTCTCTACTCTCTACACTCTCTACTGTCTACTCTCTACTCTACACTCTCTTCTCTCTCGCTCTGCTCTCTATTCTCTACTCTCTACAATCTACTCTCTCTACTCTCTCGCTCTACTCTCTATTCTCTACTCTCTACACTCTCTACTCTCTACTCTCTACTCTCTACACTCTCTACTCTCTACTCTCTACTCTCTACACTCTCTACTCTCTACACTCTACTCTCTACACTCTCTACTCTCTATTCTCTACACTCTCTGCTCTACACTCTACATTATCTACTCTCGACTCTCTAATCTACACTCTCTACTCTCTACTCTACACTCTCTCTACTCTCTTTACTCTCGACTCTCTCTCTACTCTCTCTACTCTCTCTACTCTCTACTCTCTACTCTACACTCTCTTCTCTCTACTCTCTACACTCTACACTCTACACTCTACTCTCTAGTCTCTACTCTCTCTCTCTACTCTCTATTCTCTACTCTCTACACTCTCTACCCTCTACTCTCTCTACTCTCTACTCTCTACTCTCTACTCTCTACTCTCTACACTCTACTCTCTACACTCAACTCTCTACACTCTCTACTCTCTATTCTCTACACTCTCTGCTCTACACTCTACATTCTCTACACTCTACTCTCTCTACTCTCTACACTCTACACTCTACTCTCTCTACTCTCTACTCTCTCTACTATCTACTCTCTACACTCTCTACTCTCTCCTCTCTATTCTCTACTCTCTACACTCTACACTCTACACTCTCTACACTCTCTACTCTCTCTACTCTCTCTACTCTCTTTACTCTCGACTCTCTCTCTACTCTCTCTACTCTCTACTCTACTCTACACTCTCTTCTCTCTACTCTCTACACTCTACACTCTACACTCTACTCTCTAGTCTCTACTCTCTCTCTCTACTCTCTATTCTCTATTCTCTACTCTCTACACTCTCTACTCTCTACTCTCTACTCTCTACTCTACACTCTCTACACTCTACACTCTACTCTCTGCTCTACACTCTACACTCTCTACACTCTCTACTCTCTCTACTCTCTACTCTCTCTACTCTCTACACTCTACACTTTACTCTCTACTCTCTACTCTCTACTCTCTCTCTCCACTCTCTATTCTCTACTCTCTACACTCTCTACTGTCTACTCTCTACTCTACACTCTCTTCTCTCTCGCTCTACTCTCTATTCTCTACTCTCTACAATCTACTCTCTCTACTCTCTCGCTCTACTCTCTATTCTCTACTCTCTACACTCTCTAATCTCTACTCTCTACTCTCTGCTCTCTACACTCTCTACTCTCTACTCTCTACTCTCTACACTCTCTACTCTCTACACTCTACTCTCTATACTCTCTACTCTCTATTCTCTACACTCTCTGCTCTACACTCTACATTCTCTACTCTCGACTCTCTAATCTACACTCTCTACTCTCTACTCTATACTCTCTCTACTCTACACTCTAATCTCTCTACTCTCTACACTCTACACTCTACACTCTCTACACTCTCTACTCTCTCTACTCTCTACTCTCTACTCTCTCTACTATCTACTCTCTACACTCTCTACTCTCTCCTCTCCATTCTCTACTCTCTACACTCTACACTCTACACTCTCTACACTCTCTACTCTCTCTACTCTCTACACTCTCTCTACTCTCTTTACTCTCTACTCTCTCTCTACTCTCTCTACTCTCTCTACTCTCTACTCTCTACTCTCTACTCTCTTCTCTCTACACTCTACTCTCTAGTCTCTACTCTCTCTCTCTACTCTCAATTCTCTATTCTCTACTCTCTACACTCTCTACTCTCTACTCTCTACTCTATACTCTCTACTCTACACTCTCTACTCTCTACACTCTACTCTCTGCTCTACACTCTACACTCTCTACACTCTCTACTCTCTCTACTCTCTACTCTACACTCTCTTCTCTCTACTCTCTACACTCTACACTCTACACTCTACTCTCTAGTCTCTACTCTCTCTCTCTACTCTCTATTCTCTATTCTCTACTCTCTACACTCTCTACTCTCTACTCTCTACTCTATACTCTATACTCTACACTCTCTACTCTCTACACTCTACTCTCTGCTCTACACTCTACACTCTCTACACTCTCTACTCTCTCTACTCTCTACTCTCTCTACTCTCTACACTCTACACTTTACTTTCTACTCTCTAGTCTCTACTCTCTCTCTCCACTCTCTATTCTCTACTCTCTACACTCTCTACTGTCTACTCTCTACTCTACACTCTCTACTCTCTCGCTCTACTCTCTATTCTCTACTCTCTACAATCTACTCTCTCTACTCTCTCGCTCTACTCTCTATTCTCTACTCTCTACTCTCTACTCTCTACACTCTCTACTCTCTACTCTCTACTCTCTACTCTCTACACTCTCTACTCTCTACACTCTACTCTCTACACTCTCTACTCTCTATTCTCTACACTCTCTGCTCTACACTCTACAATTCTCTACTCTCGACTCTCTAATCTACACTCTCTACTCTCTACTCTATACTCTCTCTACTCTACACTCTACTCTCTCTACTCTCTACACTCTACACTCTACTCTCTCTACTCTCTACTCTCTACTCTCTCTACTATCTACTCTCCACACTCTCTACTCTCTCCTCTCCATTATCTACTCTCTACACTCTACACTCTACACTCTCTACACTCTCTACTATCTCTACTCTCTACACTCTCTCTACTCTCTTTACTCTCTACACTCTCTACTGTCTACTCTCTACTCTACACTCTCTACTCTCTCGCTCTACTCTCTATTCTCTACTCTCTACAATCTACTCTCTCTACTCTCTCGCTCTACTCTCTATTCTCTACTCTCTACTCTCTACTCTCTACACTCTCTACTCTCTACTCTCTACTCTCTACTCTCTACACTCTCTACTCTCTACACTCTACTCTCTACACTCTCTACTCTCTATTCTCTACACTCTCTGCTCTACACTCTACAATTCTCTACTCTCGACTCTCTAATCTACACTCTCTACTCTCTACTCTATACTCTCTCTACTCTACACTCTACTCTCTCTACTCTCTACACTCTACACTCTACTCTCTCTACTCTCTACTCTCTACTCTCTCTACTATCTACTCTCCACACTCTCTACTCTCTCCTCTCCATTATCTACTCTCTACACTCTACACTCTACACTCTCTACACTCTCTACTATCTCTACTCTCTACACTCTCTCTACTCTCTTTACTCTCTACTCTCTCTCTACTCTCTCTATTCTCTACTCTCTACTCTCTACTCTACACTCTCTACTCTCTACACTGTACTCTCTGCTCTACACTCTACACTCTCTACTCTCTCTACTCTCTACTCCCTCTACTCTCTACACTCTACACTCTACACTTTACTCTCTACTCTCTAGTCTCTACTCTCTCTCTCTACTCTCTATTCTCTACTCTCTACACTCTCTACTGTCTACTCTCTACTCTACACTCTCTACTCTCTACACTCTACTCTCTGCTCTACTCTCTAAACTCTCTACACTCTCTACTCTCTACTCTCTAGTCTCTACTCTCTTTCTCTACTCTCTATTCTCTACTCTCTACACTCTCTACTCTCTACTCTCTACTCTACACTCTCTACTCTCTACACTCTACTCTCTGCTCTACTCTCTAAACTCTCTACACTCTACATTCTCTACTCTCTACTCTCTAAACTCTCTACACTCTACATTCTCTACTCTCTACCCTCTACTCTCTACTCTACACGCTCTACTCTCTCTACTCTACACTCTACTCTCTCTACACTCTACACTCTACTCTCTCTACTCTCTACTCTCTCTACTATCTACTCTCCAGACTCTCTACTCTCTCTACTCTCTCTACTCTCTACTCTCTCTACTCTCTCTACTCTCTCTACTCTCTCTACACTCTACTCTCTCTACTCTACTCTCTACACTCTCTACTCTCTACACTCTCTCTACTCTCTCTACTCTCTACACTCTCTCTACACTCTACCCTCTATTATCTACCCTCTACTCTCTACTCTCTACTCTGCACTCTATACTCTATACTCTATACTCTATACTCTCTCTACTCTCTACACTCTACTCTCTACTCTCTACTCTCTACTCTGCACTCTATACTCTATACTCTATACTCTCTACTCTCTAATCTCTACTCTACACTCTACACTCTACTCTCTCTACTCTACACTCTACTCTCTACTCTCTACTCTCTCTACTCTCTACTCTCTACTCTCTACTCTACACTCTCTTCTCTCTACTCTCTACACTCTACACTCTACACTCTACTCTCTAGTCTCTACTCTCTCTCTATACTCTCTATTCTCTATTCTCTACTCTCTACACTCTCTACTCTCTACACTCTACTCTCTGCTCTACACTCTACACTATCTACACCCTCTACTCTCTCTACTCTCTATACTCGCTCTACTGTCTCTACTCTCTACTCTCTCTACTCTCTATTATCTACTCTCTACACTCTCTACTCTCTACTCTCTACTCTACACTCTCTACTCTCTACACTCTACTATCTGCTCTACTCTCCAAACTCTCTACACTCTACATTCTCTACTCTCTAGTTTCTACTCTCTTTCTCTACTCTCTATTCTCTACTCTCTACACTCTCTACTCTCTACTCTACACTCTCTACTCTCTACACTCTACTCTGCTCTACTCTCTACACTCTCTACTCTCTACTCTACACTCTCTACTCTCTACTCTCTACTCTACACTCTCTACTCTCTACACTCTACTCTCTATTCTCTACTCTCCAAACTCTCTACACTCTACATTCTCTACTCTCTACTCTCTAAACTCTCTACACTCTACAGTCTCTACTCTATACTCTCTACTCTACACGCTCTACTCTCTCTACTCTCCACTCTCTACTCTCTACTCTCCACTCTCCACTCTATACTCTCCACTCTCTACTCTCTACTCTCCACTCTCCACTCTCTACTCTCCACTCTCTACTGTCCACTCTCCACTCTCCACTCTCTACTCTCTACTCACTACTCTACTCTCTACACTCTACACTCTACTCTCTCTACTCTACACTCTCTACTCTCTACTCTCTCTACTCTACACGCTCTACTCTCTACTCTCTCTACTCTACACTCTCTACTCTCTACTCTCTCTACTCTCTACACTCTACACTCTACTCTCTACTCTCTCTTTCCATCCTTGTCTCTTCTGCTCCTGTCTTCTCTTCTCTTCCACCATGCGAACATTCTACTACCCCGAGCTACAGCTACCCTCCCTGGCCTACCTGTGTCTGCACGTATCTCATCACCCTCTCTGCCTGTGTGTGTGTGTGTGTGCATCATTTTGAAAAGTCAAACTCTATCTTGTTCATCATTAAATTCTAACCTGTATATGGAGCAACATTGTACTGAGTGGTCAAAGCTTTTATTCTCTCCAACAACAAGGACGTGGTAGTAGTACAAATAACATAGCAGGTAGGATCCATGTCGATTCCACAAAGACCGGGGGACATTTTGTTATTAAAAAGCAATTTCTTGCTGAGTGAAACAGACGGCCAATTCATGAGGTTATTTCACAAAGATACGCTATTCATCAAACCCTCCATCGATCTCTGAAAGGGAGGGAGGTAGGCTGGGATTGGAAGAGAATATAACTAATGTAAAGGGTGTCCCCAACAGGTCTGTTATGGTTGCATCTCTAGCTTTGATGAGGTACAGGTAATATCTCAATGACGTGATGATCAAGACTTTATGGAGATATGAACTAGTTTATAGATTACATTCAAAGGTTGACATTTCCTTTCCCCTGTTGTTCACTTTGACTGAGTAGAAATAGTTTTTAAAAACTGTTGGTTGCTAAATCCGGCGAGAACTAGGACTATAAAAAAAACAGACAGCTGAAGCTTGTCTGAGCGGTTGGCTTGATATAGCCTCATCCGTCAGAGCGGTTGGCTTGATGTGTCCTCACCCGTCAGAGCAGTTGGCTTGATATGCCCTCAACTGTCAGAGCGGTTGGCTTGATATGTCCTCATCCGTCAGAGCGGTTGGCTTGATATGTCCTCATCCGTCAGAGCGGTTGGCTTGATATGCCCTCATCCGTCAGAGTGGTTGGCTTGATATGTCCTTATCCGTCAGAGCGGTTGGCCTGATATGTCCTCAACCGTCTGAGCGGTTGGCCTGATATGCCCTCACCCTCTAGTAACTTATGCTGATTCAGTAAGATCTTTCCACTATAGTGTCCTGTCAGATCTTAATTTTGAGGCCTTTTGTTACCACCCCACACACAGACACAGCTGCTTCCATTAGAATAGGTTTCATATAATTGTGGTCTATCGTAAAGCTTATTTTGTATCCTTTTGTTTTAGTACAGACTGAAAATTAAGAAATATGTAAAGTCCTCTCACATCAAATACTTTGTAACCAGATAGATATTGTCCTTCAAGCGTCTATTTAGTACAAAGTGGCAGTAAGCCAGTAGTATACAATAATGTGCTTCATTTGCAGGATTTATCCC
>NC_143046.1:15182500-15230000 GCF_057628025.1 Oncorhynchus mykiss | reverse complement strand
TTCTCATTTTCTGTTACTTTATCCGTGGTAGAGAATGATGATGGTAATTTCATGTGGCATGGTCAGGGGGCCTGATTGGCTGTTGTTGAGGTTCTAATGGTGTTGATTGGCTGGTGTTTGGGTTGTAATTAATTATCAAATCACATTTTATTCGTCACATACGCCGAATACAACCTTACAGTGAAATGCTTACTTACAATCCCTTAACCAACGATGAAGTTTTAAGAAAATACCAATAAAAAAAGTTTCAAAAAGTAACAGACAAGAAAAACAAATAATTAAAAGGCAGCAGTAAATAACAATAGCTGGGCTATATACAGGGGGTCCTGGAAGAGAGTCAATGTGGGGTCACCAGTGTCGAGGTAATTTAAATAATTATATACATGCAGGTAGGTTTGTTAAGGTGGCTATACATAGATAATAACAGAGAGCAGTAGTATTGTGTTGGAGGGGGTTTGCACAAAGTCTGGGTAGCCATTTGATTAGCTGTTAAGGAGTCTTATGGCTTGTGGGTAGACCTGTCTAGGACTAGGGTTCCTCGCCAACAGCCAATGAAATTGCAGGGCGCCAAATACAAATCAACAGAAATCTCATGAATCAGATTTCTCAATCATACAAGTATTAGGCACCATTTTAAAGATACAATTCTCATTAATCTAGCCACAGCGTCTGTTTTCAAAAATGCTTTACAGCGAAAGCTCCACAAACGATTATGTTAGGTCACCACCAACTCACAGAAAAGCCCAGCCATTTTTCCAGCCAAAGAGAGGAGTCACAAAAAGCACAAATATAGATAAAATTAATCACTAACCTTTGATGATCTTCATTAGATGACACTCATAGGACTTAATGTTACACAATATATGTATGTTTTGTTCGGTAAAGTTCATATTTATATCCAAAAATCCCATTGGCGTGTTAGATTCAGTAGTTCCAAAACATGCAGTGATTGTTATGGTGCGTGAATGAGGACCCAAAAGCGAATTAACAAACAGAGTACTTTAATGACGAACATACGTGGGCTCAGATGGACAGGTAGATTCCGACAGGACAGGACAAGGTTGCAGCACACACGATGATAGTCTGGTTCAGGCATGAGACACACAAACAAACAAACAAGAATCCGACAAGGACAGGAGCAGAAACAGAGAGAGATATAGGGACCTAATCAGAGGGAAAAAGGGAACAGGTGGGGAACGGGGTGAATGGGTAATTAGGAGGAGACAAGGCACAGCTGGGGAAAAGAGGGGGAGAAAAGGTAACATAACAACGACCAGCAGAGGGAGACAGGGTGAAGGGAAAGGACAGAGACAAGACAACATGACAGTACCCCCCCACTCACCGAGCGCCTCCTGGCGCACTCGAGGAGGAAGCCTGGCGGCAACGGAGGAAATCATCGATCAGCGCACGGTCCAGCACGTCCCGAGAGGGAACCCAACTCCTCTCCTCAGGACCGTACCCCTCCCAATCTACTAGGTACTGATGACCACGGCCCCGAGGACGCATGTCCAAAATCCTACGGACCCTGTAGATGGGTGCGCCCTCGACAAGGATGGGGGGGGGGGGGGGAAGACGAGCGGGGGCGCGAAGAACGGGCTTGACACAGGAGACATGGAAGACCGGGTGGACGCGACGAAGATATCGCGGCAGAAGAAGTCGCACTGCGACAGGGTTAATGATTTGAGAAATACGGAACGGACCAATGAACCGCGGGGTCAACTTGCGAGAAGCGGTCTTAAGGGGAAGGTTCTGAGTGGAGAGCCAAACTCTCTGACCGCGACAATATCTAGGACTCTTAGTTCTACGCTTATTAGCAGCTCTCACAGTCTGCGCCCTATAACGGCAAAGTGCAGACCTGACCCTCTTCCAGGTGCGCTCGCAACGTTGGACAAAAGCCTGAGCGGAGGGGACGCTGGACTCGGCGAACTGAGATGAGAACAGCGGAGGCTGGTACCCGAGGCTACTCTGAAAAGGAGATAGCCCTGTCGCAGACGAAGGAAGCGAGTTGTGGGCGTATTCTGCCCAGGGGAGCTGTTCTGACCAAGACGCAGGGTTGCGAAAAGAAAGACTGCGTAAGATGCGACCAATAGTCTGATTGGCCCGTTCTGCTTGACCGTTAGACTGGGGGTGAAAGCCGGAAGAGAGACTGACGGAAGCCCCAATCAAACGGCAAAACTCCCTCCAAAATTGAGACGTGAATTGCGGACCTCTGTCCGAAACGACGTCTGACGGAAGGCCATGAATTCTGAAAACATTCTCGATGATGATTTGTGCCGTCTCTTTAGCAGAAGGAAGCTTAGCAAGGGGAATAAAATGAGCCGCCTTAGAGAACCTGTCGACAACCGTAAGAATAACAGTCTTCCCCGCTGACGAAGGCAGTCCGGTGACAAAATCTAAGGCGATGTGAGACCACGGTCGAGAGGGAATGGGAAGCGGCCTGAGACGGCCGGCAGGAGGGGAGTTACCGGACTTAGTCTGCGCGCAGACCGAACAAGCAGCCACGAAACGACGCGTGTCATGCTCCCGGGTGGGCCACCAAAAACGCTGGCGAATGGAAGCAAGCGTACCCCGAACGCCAGGGTGGCCGGCTAACTTGGCAGAGTGAGCCCACTGAAGAACGGCCAGACGAGTAGGAACGGGAACGAAAAGAAGGTTCCTAGGACAAGCGCGCGGCGACGGAGTGTGAGTGAGCGCTTGCTTTACCTGCCTCTCAATTCCCCAGACAGTCAACCCGACAACACGCCCCTCAGGGAGAATCCCCTCGGGGTCAGTGGAGGCTACTGAAGAACTGAAGAGACGAGATAAAGCATCAGGCTTGGTGTTCTTAGAGCCCGGACGATAAGAAATCACGAACTCGAAACGAGCGAAAAACAGCGCCCAACGCGCCTGACGCGCATTAAGTCGTTTGGCAGAACGGATGTACTCAAGGTTCCTATGGTCAGTCCAAACGACAAAAGGAACGGTCGCCCCCTCCAACCACTGTCGCCATTCGCCTAGGGCTAACCGGATGGCGAGCAGTTCGCGGTTTCCCACATCATAGTTACGTTCCGACGGGGACAGGCGATGAGAAAAATACGCGCAAGGGTGGACCTTGTCGTCAGAGAGGGAGCGCTGAGAAAGAATGGCTCCCACGCCCACCTCTGACGCGTCAACCTCGACAACGAACTGTCTAGAGACGTCAGGTGTAACAAGGATAGGAGCGGATGTAAAACGATTCTTGAGGAGATCAAAAGCTCCCTGGGCGGAAACGGACCACTTAAAGCACGTCTTGACAGAAGTAAGGGCTGTGAGAGGAGCTGCCACCTGACCGAAATTACGGATGAAACGACGATAGAAGTTCGCGAAGCCGAGAAAGCGCTGCAGCTCGACGCGTGACTTAGGAGCGGGCCAATCAATGACAGCTTGGACCTTAGCGGGATCCATCTTAATGCCTTCAGCGGAAATAACAGAACCGAGAAATGTGACGGAGGAGGCATGAAAAGTGCACTTCTCAGCCTTCACAAAAAGACAATTCTCTAAAAGGCGCTGGAGGACACGTCGAACGTGCTGAAGATGAATCTGGAGTGACGGTGAAAAAATCAGGATATCGTCAAGGTAAACGAAAACAAAGATGTTCAGCATGTCTCTCAGGACATCATTGACTAATGCCTGAAAGACAGCTGGAGCGTTAGCGAGGCCGAAAGGAAGAACCCGGTATTCAAAGTGCCCTAACGGAGTGTTAAACGCCGTCTTCCACTCGTCCCCCTCCCTGATGCGCACGAGATGGTAAGCGTTACGAAGGTCCAACTTAGTGAAAAACCTGGCTTCCTGCAGGATCTCGAAGGCTGAAGACATAAGAGGAAGCGGATAACGATTCTTAACTGTTATGTCATTCAGCCCTCGATAATCTATGCAGGGGCGCAGAGACCCGTCCTTCTTCTTGACAAAAAAAAACCCCGCTCCGGCGGGAGAGGAGGAGGGGACTATGGTACCGGCGTCAAGAGCTACAGACAAATAATCCTCGAGAGCCTTACGTTCGGGAGCCGACAGAGAGTATAGTCTACCCCGGGGGGGAGTGGTTCCCGGAAGGAGATCAATACTACAATCATACGACCGGTGTGGAGGAAGAGAGGTGGCCCTGGACCGACTGAACACCGTGCGCAGATCGTGATATTCCTCCGGCACCCCTGTCAAATCACCAGGCTCCTCCTGTGAAGAAGAGACAGAGGAAACAGGAGGGATAGCAGACATTAAACATTTCACATGACAAGAGACGTTCCAGGAGAGGATAGAATTACTAGACCAATTAATGGAAGGATTATGACAAACTAGCCAGGGATGGCCCAAAACAACAGGTGTAAAAGGTGAACGAAAAATCAAAAAAGAAATGGTTTCGCTATGATTACCAGAAACAGTGAGGGTTAAAGGTAGCGTCTCACGCTGAATCCTGGGGAGAGGACTACCATCCAGGGCGAACAAGGCCGTGGACTCCCTTAACTGTCTGAGAGGAATGTCATGTTCCCGAGCCCAGGTCTCGTCCATAAAACAGCCCTCCGCCCCAGAGTCTATTAAGGCACTGCAGGAAGCTGACGAACCGGTCCAGCGTAGATGGACCGACAAGGTAGTGCAGGATCTTGAAGGAGAGACAGGAGTAGTAGCGCTCACCAGTAGCCCTCCGCTTACTGATGAGCTCTGGCTTTTACTGGACATGAAGTGACAAAATGACCAGCAGAACCGCAATAGAGACAGAGGCGGTTGGTGATTCTCCGTTCCCTCTCCTTAGTCGAGATGCGGATACCTCCCAGCTGCATAGGCTCAGCTCCCGAGCCGGCAGAGGAAGATGGTAGTGATGCGGAGAGGGGTGCAACGGAGAACGCGAGCTCCTTTCCACGAGCTCGGTGACGAAGATCAACCCGTCGCTCAATGCGAATAGCGAGTTCAATCAAGGAATCCACGCTGGAAGGAACCTCCCGGGAGAGAATCTCATCCTTTACCTCTGCGCGGAGACCCTCCAGAAGACGAGCGAGCAAAGCTGGCTCGTTCCAGCCACTGGAGGCAGCAAGAGTGCGAAACTCAATAGAGTAGTCTGTTATGGATCGATTGCCTTGACATAGGGAAGACAGGGCCCTGGAAGCCTCCTCCCCAAAAACAGATCGATCAAAAACCCGTATCATCTCCTCCTTAAAGTCCTGATACTGGTTAGTACACTCAGCCCTTGCCTCCCAGATTGCCGTGCCCCACTCACGAGCCCGTCCAGTAAGGAGAGATATGACGTAGGCGACACGAGCAGTGCTCCTGGCGTAAGTGTTGGGCTGGAGAGAAAACACAATATCACACTGGGTGAGGAACGAGCGGCATTCAGTGGGCTCCCCAGAGTAACACGGCGGGTTATTGATTCTGGGCTCCGGAGATTCGAAAGCCCTGGAAGTGGCCGGTGGATCGAGGCGGAGATGGTGAACCTGTTCTGTGAGGTTGGAGACTTGGGTGGCCAGGGTCTCAACGGCATGTCGAGCAGCAGACAATTCCTGCTCGTGTCTGCCTAGCATCGCTCCCTGGATCTCGACGGCTGAGTGGAGAGGATCCGAAGTCGCTGGGTCCATTCTTGGTCGGATTCTTCTGTTATGGTGCGTGAATGAGGACCCAAAAGCGAATTAACAAACAGAGTACTTTAATGACGAACATACGTGGGCTCAGATGGACAGGTAGATTCCGACAGGACAGGACAAGGTTGCAGCACACACGATGATAGTCTGGTTCAGGCATGAGACACACAAACAAACAAACAAGAATCCGACAAGGACAGGAGCAGAAACAGAGAGAGATATAGGGACCTAATCAGAGGGAAAAAGGGAACAGGTGGGGAACGGGGTGAATGGGTAATTAGGAGGAGACAAGGCACAGCTGGGGAAAAGAGGGGGAGAAAAGGTAACATAACAACGACCAGCAGAGGGAGACAGGGTGAAGGGAAAGGACAGAGACAAGACAACATGACAGTGATATTGCAGAGAGTGACATGAATTCACAGAAATACTCATAATAAATGTTGATGAAAATACAGCTATTATACATGAAACTTTAGATACACTTCTCCTTAATGCAACCTCTCTATCAGATTTCAAAAAAACTTTACGGAAAAATCATAATCTCAAATCAAATCAAATCAAATTTTATTTGTCACATACACATGGTTAGCAGATGTTAATGCGAGTGTAGCGAAATGCTTGTGCTTCTAGTTCCGACAATGCAGTAATAACCAACAAGTAATCTAACTAACAATTCCAAAACTACTGTCTTGTACACAGTGTGAGGGGATAAAGAATATGTACATAAGGATATATGAATGAGTGATGGTACAGAGCAGCATAGGCAAGATACAGTAGATGTTATCGAGTACAGTATATACATATGAGATGAGTATGTAAACAAAGTGGCATAGTTAAAGTGGCTAGTGATACATGTATTACATAAGGATACAGTCGATGATATAGAGTACAGTATATACGTATGCATATGAGATGAATAATGTAGGGTAAGTAACATTATATAAGGTAGCATTGTTTAAAGTGGCTAGTGATATATTTACATCATTTCCCATTATTAAAGTGGCTGGAGTTGAGTCAGTGTCAGTGTGTTGGCGACAGCCACTCAATGTTAGTGGTGGCTGTTTAACAGTCTGATGGCCTTGAGATAGAAGCTGTTTTTCAGTCTCTCGGTCCCAGCTTTGATGCACCTGTACTGACCTCGCCTTCTGGATGATAGCGGGGTGAACAGGCAGTGGCTCGGGTGGTTGATGTCCTTGATGATCTTTATGGCCTTCCTGTGACATCGGGTGGTGTAGGTGTCCTGGAGGGCAGGTAGTTTGCCCCCGGTGATGCGTTGTGCAGACCTCACTACCCTCTGGAGAGCCTTACGGTTGAGGGCGGAGCAGTTGCCGTACCAGGCGGTGATACAGCCCACCAGGATGCTCTCGATTGTGCATCTGTAGAAGTTTGTGAGTGCTTTTGGTGACAAGCCAAATTTCTTTAGCCTCCTGAGGTTGAAGAGGCGCTGCTGCGCCTTCTTCACAATGCTGTCTGTGTGAGTGGACCAATTCAGTTTGTCTGTGATGTGTATGCCGAGGAACTTAAAACTTGCTACCCTCTCCACTGCTGTTCCATCGATGTGTATAGGGGGGTGTTCCCTCTGCTGTTTCCTGAAGTCCACAATCATCTCCTTAGTTTTGTTGACGTTGAGTGTGAGGTTATTTTCCTGACACCACACTCCGAGGGCCCTCACCTCCTCCCTGTAGGCCGTCTCGTCGTTGTTGGTAATCAAGCCTACCACTGTTGTGTCGTCCGCAAACTTGATGATTGAGTTGGAGGCGTGCGTGGCCACGCAGTCGTGGGTGAACAGGGAGTACAGGAGAGGGCTCAGAACGCACCCTTGTGGGGCCCCAGTGTTGAGGATCAGTGGGGAGGAGATGTTGTTGCCTACCCTCACCACCTGGGGGCGGCCCGTCAGGAAGTCCAGTACCCAGTTGCACAGGGCGGGTTCGAGACCCAGGGTCTCGAGCTTGATGACGAGCTTGGAGGGTACTATGGTGTTGAATGCCGAGCTGTAGTCAATGAACAGCATTCTCACATAGGTATTCCTCTTGTCCAGATGGGTTAGGGCAGTGTGCAGTGTGGTTGAGATTGCATCGTCTGTGGACCTATTTGGGCGGTAAGCAAATTGGAGTGGGTCTAGGGTGTCAGGTAGGGTGGAGGTGATATGGTCCTTGAATAGTCTCTCAAAGCACTTCATGATGACGGAAGTGAGTGCTACGGGGCGGTAGTCGTTTAGCTCAGTTACCTTAGCTTTCTTGGGAACAGGAACAATGGTGGCCCTCTTGAAGCATGTGGGAACATCAGACTGGTATAGGGATTGATTGAATATGTCCGTAAACACACCGGCCAGCTGGTCTGCGCATGCTCTGAGGGCGCGGCTGGGGATGCCGTCTGGGCCTGCAGCCTTACGAGGGTTAACACGTTTAAATGTCTTACTCACCTCGGCTGCAGTGAAGCAGAGACCGCAAGTTTTCGTTGCAGGCCGTGTCAGTGGCACTGTATTGTCCTCAAAGCGGGCAAAAAAATTATTTAGTCTGCCTGGGAGCAGGACATCCTGGTCCGTGACTGGGCTGGATTTCTTCCTGTAGTCCGTGATTGACTGTAGACCCTGCCACATGCCTCTTGTGTCTGAGCGGTTGAATTGAGATTCTACTTTGTCTCTGTACTGACGCTTAGCTTGTTTGATAGCCTTGCGGAGGGAATAGCTGCACTGTTTGTATTCGGTCATGTTACCAGACACCTTGCCCTGATTAAAAGCAGTGGTTCGCGCTTTCAGTTTCAACGCGAATGCTGCCATCAATCCACGGTTTCTGGTTAGGGAATGTTTTAATCGTTGCTATGGGAACGACATCTTCAACGCACGCTCTAATGAACTCGCACACCGAATCAGCGTATTCGTCAATGTTGTTGTCTGACGCAATACGAAACATGTCCCAGTCCACGTGATGGAAGCAGTCTTGGAGTGTGGAGTCAGCTTGGTCGGACCAGCGTTGGACAGACCTCAGCGTGGGAGCCTCTTGTTTTAGTTTCTGTCTGTAGGCAGGGATCAACAAAATGGAGTCGTGGTCAGCTTTTCCGAAAGGGGGGCGGGGCAGGGCCTTATATGCGTCGCGGAAGTTAGAGTAACAATGATCCAAGGTCTTTCCACCCCTGGTTGCGCAATCGATATGCTGATAAAATTTAGGGAGTCTTGTTTTCAGATTAGCCTTGTTAAAATCCCCAGCTACAATGAATGCAGCCTCCGGATAAATAGTTTCCAGTTTGCAAAGAGTAAAATAAAGTTCATTCAGAGCCAACGATGTGTCTGCTTGGGGGGGGATACATACGGCTGTGATTATAATCGAAGAGAATTCTCTTGGTAGATAATGCGGTCTACATTTGATTGTGAGGAATTCTAAATCAGGTGAACAGAAGGATTTGAGTTCCTGTATGTTTCTTTCATCACACCATGTCACGTTAGTCATAAGGCATACGCCTCCGCCCCTCTTCTTACCAGAAAGATGTTTGTTTCTGTCTGCGCGATGCGTGTAGAAACCTGTTGGCTGCACCGCCTCGGATAGCGTCTCTCCAGTAAGCCACGTTTCCGTGAAGCAAAGAACGTTACAGTCTCTGATGTCCCTCTGGAATGCTACCCTTGCCCGGATTTCATCAACCTTGTTGTCAAGAGACTGGACATTGGCAAGAAGAATGCTAGGGAATGGTGCACGGTGTGCCCCTCTCCGGACTCTGACCAGAAGACCGCCTCGTTTCCCTCTTTTTCGGAGTCGTTTTTTTCGGTCGCTGCATGGGATCCACTCCGTTGTCCTGTTTGTAAGGCAGAACACAGGATCTGCATCGCGAAAAACATATTCTTGGTCGTACTGATGGTGAGTTGACGCTGATCTTATATTCAGTAGTTCTTCTCGACTGTATGTAATGAAACCTAAGATGACCTGGGGTACTAATGTAAGAAATAACACGTAAAAAAACAAAAAACTGCATAGTTTCCTAGGAACGCGAAGCGAGGCGGTCATCTCTGTCAGCGCCGGAAGTCAGAGCCCAAACCAGCCAGAGAAATATCCGCCATGTTGGGTAGTCAACATTATTCATAAAAAGCATTATAAATATTCACTTACCTTTCATGATCTTCATCAGAATGCTGTTCCACAATAAATGCTTGATTTGTTCGATAATGTCCATAATTTATGTCCATTTATGTTGTTGTGTCTTTGGCTATGCGGGATTAAGTGATATGACACTTTTCCCCGTAATTAATATTACCTGATTGAGCTAATCATGTAAATGTAATTAACTAGAGAGTCGGGGCACCACAAAATAATATTTATAGAGCTGTTATCTTCCGAATAAACTCTTAAAGACCTAGCAATATTTTACATCAATAGCAGTCAATATTAATCGTCATCCTAATTCAGTCTCATCTGAAAGTGCTAAATTCTTGTTTATCTGCACGAACCCTGACTCACAAGTTGAATCAGCAATACAAAATTGGGTTTAATTGGCCTCCCGGGTGGCGCAGTGGTTAAGGGCGCTGCACCAGCTGTGCCATCAGAGTCCCTGGGTTCGCGCCCAGGCTCTGTCGTAACCGGCCGCGACCGGGGTGACGCACAATAGCGTCGTCCGGGTTAGGGAGGGCATGGTCGGTAGGGATGTCCTTGTCTCATCGCGCACCAGCGACTCCTGTGGCGGGCTGTGCGCAGTGCGCGCTAACCAAGGTTGCCAGGTGCACGGTGTAGCTTCCGACACATTGGTGTGGCTGGCTTCCGGGTTGGATGCGCGCTGTGTTAAGAAGCAGTACGGCTGGCTGGGTTGTGTATTGGAGGACGCATGACTTTCAACCTTCGTCTCTCCCGAGCCCGTACGGGAGTTGTAGCGATGAGACAAAATTACGTATATAAACCCAGAAATTGTCCCTAGCGGGTTACACAAAAGAAAAGGGTCTGGGTTTGAGTGAAAGAGCGGGAAGACTGAGGGACAAAGGGAGAACCTGTGCTATTGTATCTTATGCATTCTAAATTACCGCCCATTGGGAAAAGGAAAATGCAATAAATATTTACTCGGTGCTGCGCTTCGGTAGGTTGGTGGTAGATGGAAGGCCGTGTTGCCAAACCGAGTCCTTTGTCCTTTGAAGTATGTCTCTGGTGGTCAATTGGATACATTGTAGTAACGTCGTTGTGTGGTAGATGGGATACTCTGTCTGTTCTTTCCTAGCCCGCGTTTGCAGATGCTGTTGCTAACTCAACGGCTAGGAGGTATCACTTCTGTAGTGAATAAGAGTTCAAAGTTCATACCATTCGCAACCAAAGCTCACGCTGAGTTTGGTTTACTTCTGTAGTTGACATGTTAGTCCTTTTAACGCAGAGGCTGCAGACCTCACGTACTTGGAACAGGAGGTTACATTTTCGTCAAGGCTTTATATAGTGGAGAGAGAAGGGTGTGTTTGAAAAGTTTTATAACCCATGTCTCTTCACAGAGGCGGGCCACTGATTGAGCAGAGCCCTAACCTTATGAAAACCCAATTCTCTCATTTGGAAGCTAAAATTACATTTCATTATATATTCAAACATTTAAATTCCATGTGACTCCAGTAACTACAATGTGCAGACTTTCCACTGTAGAGTTTATGTCACCCTATCATTGATGAGAATGTCCCAGATGACTACTGAACTGACATCATATTCATTAAGTACCACCGCATATGTTCAATTGGTCGGATTACCAGAATATAGTTAATTTCCCCCCCACCTTCTGATGTTCCCAGAATCTCTATGTTAACCAAGGGGTTTTCAAATTTCACATCAGTAGGGTAGAGAGAAGGAAAGGGGGGGGGGGGGGGTATTTATGACTGTCATAAACCTACCCCCAGGCCAACGTCATGACAATGTCCAATAGCTTCTTTTCTTAGTGCGTTTGGTAAACAATCCAAAAGCGCGATATGGTCCATTCGGACGAAACGTTCGAAAAGTTATATTACAGGTCGAAGAAACTTGTCAAACTAAGTATAGAATCAACCTTTAGGATGTTTTTAACATAAAAGTTCAATAATGTTCCAACCAGGGAATTCCATTGTCTGTAGAATTGCACTGGAACGAGAGCAACCTCTCAAGTGAAAACGCGTCACTGAGAACAAGGCTGTAGGCAGACCCCTTAGTCAAACATCTCCCATCCGGCCCCCCTTCACATGAGCAGCCTGAAACCACATTCTAAAGATGGTTGACATCTAGTGGAAAAATAACCCATATCCCACTGTCTATTCGATAGGGGTGAGTTCCAAAACTACAAACCTCAGATTTCCCACTTCCTGTTTGGATTTTTTCTCAGGTTTTTGCTTGCCATATGAGTTCTGTTATACTCACAGACATCATTCAAACAGTTTTAGAAACTTCAGAGTGTTTTCTATCCAATACTAATAACAATATGCATCTGGGACTGAGTAGGAGGCAGTTCACTCTGGGAATGCTATTCATCCAAAAGTGAAAATGCTGCTCCCTATCCCAAACAAGTTGTAAGAAGCTTCTTGAACCTAGACTTGGAGCTCCGAAACCGTTTGCCTTGCGGTAACAGAGAGACCAGTTTTTGACTAGGTGTTGCTGGAGTCTTTGACGATTTTTAGGGCCTTCCTCTGATAGAGGTCCTGGATGGAAGGAAGCTTGGCCCCTGTGATGTACTGGGCCGTTTGCACTACCCTCTGTAGTGCCTTGCAGTCAGAGGCCGAGCAGTTGCCATACCAGACAGTGATGCAACCCGTCAGGATGCTCTCAATGGTGCAGCTGTAAAATCTTTTGAGGATCTGAGGACGCATGACAAATATTTTTTGTCTCCTCTGTCTCCTCTTTTGTTGTTGATGTGGACACTAAGGAACTTGAAGCTCTCAACCTGCTCCACTACAGCCCCGTCGATGAGAATAGGGTTGTGCTCGGTCCTCTTTTTCCTGTAGTCCACAATCAACTCCTTTGTCTTGATCACGTTGAGGGAGAGGCTGTAGTCCTTGCACCACATGGTCAGGTCTCTGACCTCCTCCCTATAGGCTGTCTCATCGTTGTTGGTGATCAGGCCTACCACTGTTGTGTCATCAGCAAACTTAATGATGGTGTTGGAATTGTGCCAGGCCGTGCAGTCATGAGTGAACAGGGAGCACAGGAGGGGATGAGCACGCACCCCTGAGGGGCTCCAGTGTTGAGGATCAGTGTATCAGATGTGTTGTTACCTACCCTCACAATATGGGTGCGGCTGTCAGGAAGTCCAGGATCCAGTTGCAGAGGGAGGTGTTTAGTCCCAGGGTTCTTAGCTTAGTGATGAGCTTTGAGGACACTATGGTATTGAACACTGAGCTGTAGTCAATGAATAGCATTCTCACATAGGTGTTCCTTTTGTCCAGCTGGGAAAGGGCAGTGTGGAGTGCAATAGAGATTGCGTCATCTGTGGATCTGTTGGTGCGGTATGCAAATTGGAGTGGGTCTAGGGTTTCTGGGATGATGTTGTTAATGTGAGCCATGACCAGCCTTTGAAAGCATTTCATGACTGCAGACATGAGTGCTACAGGTTGGTAGTCATTTAGGCAGGTTACCTTAGTGTTCATGGGTACAGTGACTATGGTGGTCTGCTTGAAACATGTTGGTATTACAGACTCAGAAAGGGAGAGGTTGAAAATGTCAGTGAAGACACCTGCCAGTTGGTCAGCGCATGCTCAGAGTACACGTCCTGGTAATCCGTTTGGCCCAGAGGCCTTGTGAATGTTGACCTGTTTAATTAAAAGTCTTACTCACATCGACTGCGGAGAGCGTGATCACATAGTCATCCGGAACAGTTGATGCTCTCATACATGTTTCAGTGTTGCTTGCCTCGAAGCGAGCATAGAAGTTATTTAGCTCATCTGGTAGGCTCGTGTCACTGAACAGCTCTCGCCTGTGCTTCCCTTTGTAGTCTGTAATAGTTTGCAAGCCCTGCCACATCCGACGAGCATCGGAGCCGGTGTCGTACAATTCGATCTTAGTCCTGTATTGATGCTTTGCCTGTTTGATGGTTCGTCGGAGCAAAGACCGGAACATATTCCAGTCTCTGCTAACAAAACAATCCTGTCGTTTAGCATCTGCTTCGTTTGACCACTTTTTTATAGACCTAGTCACTGGTGAACCCTGCTTAATTTTTGCTTGTAACCAGGAAGGAGGTTACAGGAGGTTATAGTTATGGTCAGATTTGACAAATGGAGGGCGAGGGAGAGCTTTGTACGCTTCTCTGTGTGAGGGGTAGAAGTGGTCTAGAATTTTTTTAACCTCTGGTTGCACATTTAACATGCTGATAGAAATTCTGTAAAAGTGATTTAAGTTTCCCTGCATTAAAGTCCCCGGCCACTAGGAGCGCCGCCTCTGGATCAGAGTTTTCCTGTTTGCTTGTGGCGGAATACAGCTCATTTAGTGTGGTTTTAGTTCCAACCTCGCTCTGTGGTGGTATATAGATAGCTATGAAAAAAACCAGATGAAAACTCTGTGTAAATAGTGAGATCTGCAGCTTATCGTAAGATACTCTACCTCAGGCGAGCAAAACTTTGAGACTTCCTTAGATATTGTGCACCAACTGTTTACATAAATGCATAGAACCCCGCCCCATGTCTTTCCAGGGGCTGCTGTTCTGTCTTGCCGATAGAGTGTATAACCCGCCAGCTCTATGTTCTTAATGTCGTCATTCATCCAAGACTCTGTGAAGCATAAAATATGACAATTTTTTATGTCCCATTGGTAGGATATATGTGCTTTCAGTACGTGCCATTTATTTTCTAGTGATTGAATGTCAGCCAGCAGAACGGAGGGCAAGGGCAGATTAGCCACTCGTCGCCTGGTCCTCGGTAAAACTGATCTTGATCTTTTGCCTTGAAATCTAAGTTTCCTTCTCCAGCGAATCACGGGGATTCGGTCCTATCGGGTGTCAAATCAAATCAAATTGTATTTGTCACATGCGCCGAATACAACAAGTGTAGTAGACCTTACAGTGAAATGATGAATACAACAGGTGTCGACCTTACAGTGAAATGCTTACTTACGAGCCACTAACCGACAGTGCAGTTTAAAAAAATATGGATAGTAATAAGAGATAAAAGTAACAAGTAATGAAAGAGCAGCAGTAATACAGGGTCCTGGGTGCTGGTACAGAGTCAATGTGGAGGCTATATACAGGGTGTTACGGTACAGAGTCAATGTGGAGGCTATATACAGGGTGTTACGGTACAGAGTCAATTTGGAGGCTATATACAGGGTGTTACGCTACAGAGTCAATGTGGAGGCTATATACAGGGTGTTACGCTACAGAGTCAATGTGGATACTATATACAGGGTGTTACGGTACAGAGTCAATGTGAAGGCTATATACAGGGTGTTACGGTACAGAGTAAATGTGGGGGCTATATACAGGGTGTTACGGTACAGAGTCAATGTGGAGGCTATATACAGGGTGTTATGGTACAGAGTCAATGTGAAGGCTATATACAGGGTGTTACGGTACAGAGTCAATGTGGAGGCTATATACAGGGTGTTACGGTACAGAGTCAATGTGGAGGCTATATACAGGGTGTTACGGTACAGAGTCAATGTGGAGGCTATATACAGGGTGTTACGGTACAGAGTCAATGTGGAGGCTATATACAGGGTGTTACGGTACAGAGTCAATGTGCGGGGGCACCTGTTAGTTGAGCTATTATGTACAACTAGATAGAGTGTCCGACTCATTGAAGAAAAACTCTTTGACCAGTTTGAGGTGAGCAATCTCAGTTCTGATGTTTAGGAGCTCTTTTCGGTTATAGGAGACGTAGCAGCAACATTATGTGCAAAACAAGTTATGAGCAACGAGAAAAAACAAACAAAATAGCAAGGTTAAGGGCTGATAAAACGTCAGTCCTACCCACCGGCGCCATCATTGAAAATCAATCTAAATTATGTTGATTGGTTGGTGTTAGATTCTAATGATGATGATTGGTTGGTGTTAGATTCTAACGAAGATGATTGGTTGGTGTTAGATTCTAATGATGATGATTGGTTGGTGTTAGATTCTAACGAAGATGATTGGTTGGTGTTAGATTCTAATGATGATGATTGGCTGGTGTTAGATTCTAATGATGATGATTGGTTGGTGTTAGATTCTAATGATGATGATTGGCTGGTGTTAGGTTGTAATGATGATGATTGGTTGGTGTTAGATTCTAATGATGATGATTGGTTGGTGTTAGATTCTAATGATGATGATTGGCTGGTGTTAGATTCTAATGATGATGATTGGCTGGTGGTAGGTTTGAATGATGTTGCCGTGCTACATTGGAAGAAACAGTTGGGATTTCCCTAACATTGTATTATTTATTTTGTAGAGCATAGAAAGAGAACAGAAACATAATGTGGGTGTCTATTAGGCAGTCAGCTGTCTGTCTGTAGAGAGATTCATGGAAGGAGACAAGCACCATTTCCTAACCAAGCTATAACTCTCTGCAATCTCCATATTTTCTCTTTTTATTTTTTTATATTACCTTTATTTATACATTGAGATGACATCTCTTTTCCAAGAGAGACCTGGTCCAATAGCAGCAGGGGGAACAACGTTTCAGACAAAACAACTTACATACACTAACACAACATTAAACAAAACTATATACACACAAACAGTACAACAGATATATATTACAATAAAAACACAAACATCTTGATTAAAAACAGCTGGCCTAAAAACAATTACACTCTTCTATGATATAGACATCGATCAAGTGTTTAAACTCCACCAACGAAACTAGAGTTTGGTAGAGCAGTCACACACACACACACACACACACACACACACACACACACACACACACACACACACACACACACACACACACACACACACACTCAAAGGCAGACAGACACAAACAAACACACACACACACACACACACAGGCAGAAACATACAGACAGAATAGGCACGTACATCTACTGTACAAAACACATCTAGAGGCTATTATCAAGTAATCACACACTCAAACCCATGCAGTAGTGATGGAGATGTTGGTTGACTCCTCTCCTCTCTCAGTGGCAAAGATTAAACATTACACACAGAGATCACTGTTCCCCCTGTTCTGCTCCGTCTCAGTCTACACACACACACACACACAGACACACAGACACACACACACACACACACACACACACACAGACACAGACACACACACACACACACCTGTTTGTGTTTCTGCAAATTCTGCCTGTAACAGAGGCAGAATAAATCCCGAGCAAAGCACTGAGCCTTACAGACAGAGACGCCAATCAGTTAAACATGAAAATGTCAATCCTCATATTGAACCATTCAGCTGTGTCTGTTCAGTATGCATGACCACAATGTATTCTGATGTCACTAATCGATGTCATTCTGACGCCATCTTCTGCATATCAATGGTTAAATGAGACAGAGAGGAGTGCTACCCAGAATGGCAAGAGCTAGTGACTTTTACTGCAGTTGGTTAAATCAGGGTCACACAGTGTTTCTTGGAAGTGTTACATCTCCCACACATCTCATACACATCTCACACTCATCTCATACACATCTCATACACATCTCACACTCATCTCATACACATCTCACACTCATCTCATACACATCTCATACACATCTCACACTCATCTCACACTCATCTCATACACATCTCATACACATCTCATACACATCTCCCACACATCTCATACACATCTCACACTCATCTCCCACACATCTCATACACATCTCACACACATCTCATACTCATCTCACACACATCTCACACTCATCTCACACACATCTCACACTCATCTCACACACATCTCACACTCATCTCACACTCATCTCACACACATCTCACACTCATCTCACACACATCTCACACACATCTCACACACATCTCACACTCATCTCACACACATCTCACACACATCTCACACTCATCTCACACACATCTCACACACATCTCACACACATCTCACACACATCTCACACACATCTCACACTCATCTCACACTCATCTCACACTCATCTCACACACATGGTCATGAGCTTAAAAAAGGACCATGTCAGATATAGATTTGAAAGTTATTCAATTGTGAGTTTGCATCCCAATATTACACTTTATACACATAACACTGAAATATAACACAACCGTTTGACATAGAAACATCGGATTTCCTGTTTAAAAAATATATATACATGTTTATTAATTATGCAATTATGAAAAATATGAATAATATTACACCCATGAGGCCACTAGAGGGGGATTTGGTCATTTGACTGCAGGAAAGGGGTATGTACATTCAGTGGGCTTGTATGGTCTAATAATATTATTAAACATGATCTTGAGTCATATGTGTCTTGGGTTCGTATCCCGTTCTGTCACATAGGCAGTTATTTATAGTCCACTGGCAAGGCAGAGAGTTTAACCTGTTTGACTGACACCTCATATCTTTTGCCACAGACACTCTCTCTCTCTATCTATCTCACTCACTCTATCATTCTGTGTCTCTCTCTCTATCACTCTCTGTCTCTATCGCTCTATCTCACTCACTCTCTATCACTCTGTGTCTCTCTCTCTATCACTCTCTATCACTTTGTGTCTCTCTCTCTATCACTCTGTCTCTCTCTCTATCACTCTCTGTCTCTCTCTATCACTCTCTATCTCTCTCTCTATCACTCTCTATCTCTCTCTATCACTCTCTGTCTCTCTCTCTTTCACTCTCTGTCTCTCTCTCTTTCACTCTCTGTCTCTCTCTCTTTCACTCTCTGTCTCTCTCTCTCACTCTATCTCTCTCTCTCTCTCTCACACACACACACCTGTCTGTCAGCCAGACATTCACCATGGTCCACTTCTTTACACAGACAGTGGTAAACTGTGTACTAATTTACATCTTATTCAGTATGCAGAACCCTATAGGCCCAGGTTGAAAGTAGTGCACTATAAAGGGAATATTGTGCTAGTTGGGATACGGTCGTGCTTTCGGTGCCAGTCCTGTCAGCCATGTGAGACTGGAGGAAACCACAGACAGCTGTTATCTCATTTCAGCTAATGTGATTTGTGCTGTGTGTCTGCTGGTCACTACTACATGGACTACACACTGATTGAGATAATGTAAATAAGACAAGGCTTCATTTACTTCCTTATTGGGTTTTTTCCCTCCTCTTCCATCTGTCCCTCCTTCTCCTTCTTTTATGTGATGGATGTGTAATGTCTCTTGTTCATTCCTGGCAGATTCATTCAGTGGTGTGTGTCTGTGTGTGTGTTTACCATTTGACAGACATGGGGGAATTGGAAATGAATGTTCAGCCCACTCAGTTACAAATTAACTGAAGAGAACCATAGTGCTCTGGACAGCAGTAGTGCTCTGGACAGCAGTAGTGCTCTGGACAGCAGTAGTGCTCTGGACAGCAGTAGTGCTCTGGACAGCAGTAGTGCTCTGGACAGCAGTAGTGCTCTGGACAGCAGTAGTGCTCTGGACAGCAGTAGTGCTCTGGACAGCAGTAGTGCTCTGGACAACAGTAGTGCTCTGGACAACAGTAGTGCTCTGGACAACAGTAGTGCACTACACATGCAATAGGGTGGCATTCTGGATATAGCCAAAATGATCAAAATAAAGAAGCTATGAAGGGAAGGAGACATACTGTCATACTATTATCACAGGGCCATAATTACTTTACTCTTTGATTGTTTTTGTGCGTGCGCGCGTGCGCGCGTGTGTGTGTGTGCGTGTGTGTGTGTGTGCATATACGTGTGTTTATTCCATCCCTACTGTGTCTTAGAACCATGCATTCATCTTTCCTCATGATATATTCCTCAAGGATTCCTCCAATGACATTAGCTAAACTGTGGGCCAGGGATCATCAACTAGATTCAGCCGCGGGACCATTTTGTTCTTGAGAGGATGGTCAGGGGGCTGGAACATTATTACAAATAATTTGTAGACTAACAATTGGCCTCAAGAAGCCCAAACAGAAGCCTAAAACAATCATTTAAAAAACGTGCTTACATTTGTATAGGATCACATATATCTCTCTATAAGCGTGGGAACACTTTGGAACTTATTTACACAATAAAATTATTTTGGAGTTGATTTGCTGTTGTTTTTACAGTCTTTTATGTCCAAAAATGTAAACAAGTCATTTTAAAACGTTTGCTTTTTTGGCTCTTTGAGGGCCCAAAAAAAAAATCCCCCAAGGGCCACCAGTTTGGGAACCCTGTTGACTTGGTGTCCTGCTTAAGGTGGAATAGGCCCATCATTGGGTGTGTGTGTGTGTTTGTGTGTGTGTGTTTGCCCACAAGCATGTGTGTGTGACTTGGCCCATCACGGTCCAAGCTCCAAGGGCCCTCTGACAGCATTCAGATACGGTAAAGAGCAGCCAAGTAGGAGTCTATGGACACAGACGATTATATGAAGAATATGTCAACAAGATATTCCACCACCAGCTCAACAGTTATTACTGCTCTTGCTGATGATTCTAATAACACTGCACACAAAGCTATCTTCCCGAGACAGTGCTGAAAAGGTTGGTGGTGGTACTCACCTAATTTACCACCCACATGGGTAGATACAGAATACTTATATCAACGTAAATGGAACAACAAAAAACATACATGGTATATAAAACCTTAATGGAAAGTGTTATGAGAAAAGGCACTATATGCTACAGTTATAACACCACTACAAATATTTTCAAAAATGACAGACTAATCATCTTGTAGGAGGATTATTATTGCATTGAAACACATATTGTCTTTCCTCTGTGTCTGAAATGGGGATGCAGACACCTGTTGATTTAGCATCCAAGAATAGGAGTATTCAGCACTGCTATGCCCCGAGCTTAGACCTTCTCTTTCTCACTATTGATGGAGCTACACCCAGACAATTATCACACCACTCGTTAACACAAAGAAACATACTTCTCTTTGCTTGTTTGTTTGTCTGTGTGAAAATGAACAAGTTGACACATCCTCCTGCCTCTTTTGCACCTCTGGGAACGGAAGCCTTGTTGGAATAACAGGATACGACTTCATCAGCTGTTAATGGATTCTCTTGGTTCATCACTCTGTTTCTTGATCTGTTTGATATAATTGACAATGTCCAAAACCCTGAATGTTTTCTTTCTTTCCCTGGCTTCTTTCCCTCAACTAAATGAAGGGTGGTCAACCCTACCCCTGAACTACTGGCTATGCAGGCTTTTGATCCAGCCATGCTCTAACACACCGGATTTAACTAAGCAGCTGACGAGCAGCTTAGTGGTTATGAGTGACATAAAAGCAGGTAGTTTAAACTTTAGAATTTTGGGGACGAACATGGATCCATAAGAACCAGACAGCTGTCAGGGGTCCTGATTGGAGGGGCCTACTTCTGGTCACATGACCCAAACGAAGTGTGTCCAGAGCCGTGGGAATACTGCTGTATATAGCTATTTACTTCCTCTGAACTATCGTCTGGGGAACTGCAGAGCAGAAACAGGGGGAGGGAGGGATAGAAATAGAGAGAAAGGGAGAAAGAGAGAAACATGGAGAAAGAGGGGAACTCAATTAAAAACAAGCTGTGCTCTGTTCCTACGTTGTCCCTCCAGCATCCTCACCCCTTCCTTCCTCCTCCTCCCATTTGACTTTTCCCCCTTCCTCATCACCCCCTGCTGATCTGTCAGCTGTCTAGAAGCATCCAGACGTGCGCTGTGGAGGTAATAACCCAAACACAGACACGCTCTCTCACACACACACACACACAAACACACATTCACCACAGCAGGGAGAGATCCACCTAAACCAAACATGTTACACCCATTGCTCCCCAAAATAAATGCGTACAGTATTTGGCCCCTGTGGCCCTGATGTAATTTATGTAGGATCTTACCAAACCAACCCCCAGCATCCCTACTGTACCTTTTTAGAGTAGTCTATCACAAAGAGACAGAGAGAAAAAACAAAGAAAATGAACAACAATGAAAACGGTTTGATGAAGAATGCAAAAACCAAAGAAAGTAATTGAGAAACCTGTCCAACCAAAAACATGGAGACCCAGAAAGCCTGAGCCTACGACTTCACTATGGTGAATCACTTAAACAATACAGAAATGCAAGTCAGGAACAGTGCATCAGAAATCAGCTCAATGTAATTGAAGAATCCATTAAATCTAACCACTTCTGGGAAAATTAGAACACAATAAACAAACAACAACACAAAGAATTATCTATCCAAAATGGAGATGTATGGATAAACCACTTCTCCAATCTTTTTTGGCCCTTTAACAAAGAACAAACAGCAAAAACATACACATGATCAAATACAAATGTTAGAATCAACCATTAAAGGTCAGAACCCACTGGATTCTCTAATTACCTTGCGTGAACTACAGGACATAATACAAACCTTCCAACCTAAAAAGGCCTGTGGTGTTGATGGTATCCTAAATGAAATGACAAATTATACAGACCACAATTTCTCATTAGCTATTCTTAAACTATTTAACATCATCCTCAGCTCTGGCATATTCTCCAATATTTGGAAACGAGGACCCAATCCCCAAAAGTGGAGACAAATTTGTCCACAATAACTACCGTGGGATATGTGTCAACAGCAACCTTGGGAAAATCCTCTGCATTATCATTAAAAGCAGACTCGTACTTTTCCTCAGTGAAAACAATGTACTGAGCAAATGTCAAATTGGCTTTTTACCAAATTACCGTACGACAGACCACAAATTCACTCTGCACACCCTAATTGACAAACACACGAACCAAAACAAAGGCAAAGTCTTGTTATGCTTTGTTGATTTCAAAAAAGCTTTAGACTCAATTTGGTACGAGGGTCTGCTATACAATTTGATGAAAAGCGGTGTTGGGGGAAAAACATTCAACATTATAAAGTCCATATACACAAACAACAAGTGTGCAGTTAATACACACATATTACTTTCCATTTGGTGAGGATGCAGCTTAAGCCCCACACTCTTCAACATAGAGTGCATTTGGAAAGTATTCACACCCCTTGACCTTTTCCATATTTTATTACATTACCTTATTTTAAAATTGATTAAATACATGCTTTCCTAATCAATCTACACACAATACCACATAATGATGAAGCGGAAACAGGTTGTAACAAAATGTGGAAAAAGTCAAAGGGTCTGAATACTTTCCGAATATACTGGAAATATCAACGAATTGGTGAGGGTACTGGAACAGTCTGCAGCATCCGGGCTCACCCTACTAGAATCTGTCAAATGTCTACTGTTTGCTGATGATTTGGTGCTTCTGTCCCCAACCAAGGAGGGCCTACAGCAGCACCTACATCTTCTGTACAGATTCTGTCAAACCTGGGCCCTGACAGTAAATTTCAGTTAGTCAAAAATAATGCTGTTCCAAAAAAGGTCAATTTGCCAGGACCACAATACAAATTCCATCTAGACACCGTTGCCCCAGAGCACACAATAAACTATACCTCGGCCTAAACATCAGCGCTACAGGTAACTTCTACAAAGCTGTGAACGATCTGAGAGACAAGGCAAGAAGGGCCTTCTATACCATCAAAAGGAACATAAAATGTAACATACCAATGAGGATCTGTCTAAAAATACTTTAACCAGTTATAGGTTCTGGGTTCCGCTCACCAAATTAGAATTCACAAAATGGGAAAAACAGGCTATGTGCACACTGCCCACAAAATGAGGTGGAAACTGAGCTGCACTTCCTAACCATCTGCCAAATGTATGACCATATTAGAGACACATATTTCCCTCAGATTACACAGACCCACAAAGAATTCAAAAACAAACCCGATTTTGATAATCTTCCATATCTACTGGGTGAAATTCCACAGTGTGACATCACAGCAGCAAGATTTGTGACCTGTTTCCACGAGAAAAGGGAAACCAGGGAAGAACAAACACCATTGTAAATACAACCCATATTTATGTTGATTTATTTTCCCTTTTGTATTTTAACTATTTACACTTCATTACAACACTGTATATATTCATAATATTACATTTGAAATGTCTTTATTCTTTTGGAACTTTTGTGAGTGTCACTGTTCATTTTTTATTGTTTATTTCACCTTTAATTGTCTATTTCAGTAGCTTTGGCAATGTAAACATATGTTTCCCATGCCAATAAAGCCCTTTAAATTGAAATGTAATTAAGAAGAAGAGATAGGGAGATTGAAGGAGAGAGAGAACGATAACCTAGTTCCTCCAAGCTTTGCTCATTTGAATCAGCTGTGTATTGTTAGGGCAAAAAAACTACATGTGCACCCCTTGGGGTCCCCGGGACCGAGTTTGGGAAACGCTGTGTTAGACTATCATATCAGTCCACACACACACACACACACACACACACCAGAGACAGAGAGGATGTTTGTGCACATTGGTTGCAGTACTGTGTATGGTATTACGCCTTCTATAATGTATGTTTCCAAGCTTGCTGGGGCTACACGATTCTATTAGCACTGAACGGTGCTGTACACAGGATTCACTTCACAGATTTCCTTCTTTGACCAAATGCACAAGAAATCCTACACATTTATTTCACTTGTCTTTCTTCAGAGTGGCTTTAATTGAATTAAGCGTCATGTTAGCACTATATGGAGAGAGGAGAGGAACAGAGAGAGAAGAGGAACAGAGAGAGGAGAGGAACAGAGAGAGGAGAGGAACAGAGAGAGGAGAGGAACAGAGAGAGGAGAGGAACAGAGAGAGGAGAGGAACAGAGAGAGGAGAGGAACAAAGAGAGGAGAGGAACAGAGAGAGGAGAGGAACAGAGAGAGGAGAGGAACAGAGAGAGGAGCGGTTCATTCAGCCTAATAAGGTTGTGTCCATGGGGCAGCGATAATGCTTAGCTTGCTAATCAGTAGTAATTCTGTAAGTTGAGGTCCTTTAATGAGCCAATTTGCATTTTGAGAATTAATCAACATTGATTTTATAATTAACAGTGCAATGCATCTTCTCACTGTTGGCTGAGAGTGCACACACACACACACACACACACACACACACACACACACACACACACACACACACTTATGCATACACACACATATGCAGGCACACACACACCCAGGCAGGCATATACACCCACACAAACACACCCACACAAACACACACACACACACAACCTCCCAAAGACCCATGTATGGTAACCCTTGTGGATGGTGAATATGATTGGCTTTGATGAATGAGTCAGAAGGAACAAGGTTGAACAAGGTTAAACGGAAGGGCTGACTCTGTGCAAGCTGTAATGGCCAAGAAAGCACCAGAGACTCAGTCATAACTAACTAATGTATATCGAGCTAATAAGGCTCAAGGCTCTTTAGCTAAGCCACATACATTAGTTTTTGATAAGCAAATTGGTTATTATGAGGCCCAGGTAGCTTTCGCTTATGCGCTTGGCAATAGGTATGATGGGTATGATGATGAGTTATGCCTAATTGTTGGCCTGTGGTAAGCACAGGCTTTAGCTTGTGATAGCTAAAAGGTCTGGACGCTTATTATAGATGGTGCTAAGTAGGCTGAGACAACGTTAGTATGCAGGCGCTAATGGCAAAGGGTAGGAAAACATCTGGGGCTGAGCATTAAGTTAGCTAGGCAGTAGCATGAAGCTTTAGCTTGTTGTACTAACTGAAGTTTATAAAGAACAGGGCTAATCTCCTAGCATTTCTATGTGTGTGTACTTTAGTGCAGACAATTGGCCAGTGCAGATTTAATACTGCTGATATCACGGATTTAAACTCCCCCCCTCCTAACTACTTACGGTGAGGGGACGAACTGACCATGGTTAAGTCCCAAATGGAACTCTGCTCCCTATTTAGTGCACCACTTTTCACCAGGACCCATAGGGAATAGGTAGGGAAGACACAGGCATACACAGTCAACATGTGTCTGGTGTCTCTTTTGAAACAGCTTTTTGCATCAAGCTGTCTTAGCTTACCATTTTGGGGGTTTATTTATTTAATGAAGCTGACTGTTGTAGCTTACATCTTGTATTTTGGGGTTGGTAGCAGGCACACACACAATGGTGTAAAGTACATACGTAACAATACTTTAAAGTACTTTTAAGTCGTTTTTTGGGGTGTCTGTACTGTACTATTTCTATTTTTGACAACTTTTACTTTTACTTCATTTACAGTCCTAAAGAAAGTAATGTAGTTTTTACTCCATGTATTTTCCCTGACACCCAAAAGTACTCGTTACATTTTGAATGCTTAGCAGTACAGGAAAATGGTCACGCACTTATTAAGAGAACATCCCTGGTCAACCGTACTGCGTCTGATCTGCCGGACTTACTAAACACAAATACTTTCTTTTTAAATGATGTCTGAGTGTTGGAGTGTTCCCCTGGCTATCTGTACATTCCAAAAACATGAAAATGGTGCTGTCTGGTTTGGAATTTGAAATTATTTTTTACTTTTCACTTTTGAATCTTCAGTATATTTAAAACCAAATACCCTTTAGACTTTTACTCAAGGAGTATCTTACTGGGTGACTTTCACTTTTGAGTAAATGCTATTAAGTTATTTTTTACTTTTACTCAAGTATGACAATACTGTACTTCTTCCAACACGGCATACAAACGTAGACACACACAATAATGCATGCGCACACACACGCAGCCAGGGACATACACACTCATACATCATGTATTTTTGGTAGAGTTTTTTATTTGAAGCTGTAGCTTATTATCCAATTATCCAGCGTGTATGTTTGAGGTTGACAGAGTGCTTTTAGTTAGGTCTACTTACACCTCATGAAAGCTTTAGTGGGTTAAAAAAACAGGGGCGCAACTTTCACTGGGGACGGGGGGACATACACCCCCCCCCCCCCCCGCGCACATTCTGAAATAGCATTTTTGTCCTGCCCAGTTTTATAATTGGAATGTGATACAAAACGAGGCAACGGTGTGCTTTAGGACCATGTGGACGCCTCCGAGTGGTCGGGTAGGCTGTTGAGTGTTTATCCAACCGGTTAAAAATATTAAAGTAAAAAAAACATTATGCCCCCCGCCACTTCTAAAACCAAAGTTACGCCCCTGTAGAAAACTATTTTCCAATTAATCATTTTGGGAGTATGTTAGACTAACAGTGAGCAGCTACAGTCCTACTTTCATTTGCATCTTTGTTAATCAGCGCACCTGTGTTTTTACCCTCAAGAGATGTATTGTGCACCCCTGCCTCTCCTCTTCTTATTTCCTTATACACTCCAGTCACTCTTTCCCTTCCTCGTTTAGATACGCAATCTGCATGAATCAAAGAACATTCTCTCTTTGTTCTGTGTTTGTTCTAGCCTGTTTAGGTCTTGTCATTGTCACAAGGGAACATAGATCTAACGGAATGCACCTTTAACTGAAACTGAACCTAATTAGAATTCCAAGGTTTACAAGTTCACCAGGTACTTTTCATTCCCCAGTTATGTATTAGACCCTCCTTTATTGTTAAATCTTCATCAAAGCAGCCACAGGGTTCCCTAACAAGGTGTTTTGAATAATCAAGCTTTATTATTCTGTCTCTGTGGGGAAATATGCAGTTAGCTTATTGCTTCACGCCCAACCAAACTCTAACTTTTAACATCGTCTCCCTAGTTAACTGAGGTAATTTCCCTTTGCTGATAGTTATTGTGTGTTCCTATTGGTCCTAATACACAGAAGCCATTAGAAGGCAATATGAATAGGAGCTACACAGTGGGCAAAAACGGGTTGAATCAATGTTGTTTCCACATCATTTCAACAAAAACATGAAATGTGATGACGTTGAATCAACTTGGAAAACTGACTGGCAAAAAGTAATTGACGTAAGGGAATTGGGCCTTCTTTAAACGTTCAGCCTAAATCCAATGACATGGTGACATGTTGTGTTGATTTCATGTTGAATTAACGTTAGTTGACAACTCAATCAAATGTAAATAAACAGATAAAATGGCATAAAGAACTTGGTTTAGCACAGCAGATACATGGTCAAAAATCATATTCAAAGCATGACCAAGTACTGTCATTTTGTATATGTCACATAACTATAGTGCGCCATTTCCAGTGGTGGAAAAAGTACCCAATTGTCATACTTGAGTAAAAGTAAAGATACCTTAATATAAAATGACTCAAGTAAAAGTGAAAGTCACCCAGTAAAATACTACTTGAGTAAAAGTCTTAAAGTAAATGGTTTTAAACATACTTAAGTATCAAAACTAAATGTACTTGCTAAAATATACATAAGTATCAAAATAAAAGTATAAATCCTTTCAAATTCCTTATATTAGCAGACGGCACCATTTTCTTGTTTTTAAAATGTAAACTCAGCTAAAAAAGAAACGTCTCTTTTTCAGGACCCTGTCTTTCAAAGATAATTCGTAAAAATCCAAATAACTTCACAGATCTTCATTTTAAAGGGTTTGAACACTGTTTCCCATGCTTGTTCAATGAACAATAAACTATTAATGAACATGCACCTGTGGAACGTTTGTTAAAAAATCTCTTATGGATCCCCTAAGCTCGAATCCCGTTACCGGGATAGATTTAACAACATCCGGTGAAATTGCAGAGTGCCAAATTCTAACAACAGAAATATAAATATTTAACATTCATATAAATACAAGTGCAATACATCAAAATAAAGGCTAACTTCATGTTAATCCAGCCGCTGTGTCAGATTTCAAAAAAGGCGTCACAGAAAAAGCACACCATGTGATTATCTGAGGACAGCGCCCCCCGCATACAAACACATGAACATCATTTTTCAACCAGCCAGGTGCAACACGAAAGTCAGAAATAGCGATATAATAAATGCCTTACCTTTGAAGATCTTCATATATTTGCAATCCCAAATGTCTCAGTGACACAACGAATGGTCGTTTTGTTCGATAAATTCCTTCTTTATATCCCCAAAATGTCCATTTATTTGCCACGTTTGATTCAGAAATACCCCCGGATCCAACTCACCCAACATGACTACAAAGTATCTAATAAGTTACCTGTTAACTTGTTCCAAACATTTCAAACAACGTTTCTAATCCAACCTCGAGTAACCTAAAATGTAAATAATTGATAAAATTTAAGATAGGATAAACTATTTCCAATACCGAAGAAAAATAAGCCGCACCAAAAGAGTTGAGTCTATCTGAGTGACACATGGAAAGAATCAGACTACTTCTTCATTTCTCAAAAGAAAAACATTGAACAATGTCTAAAGACAGTTGACATCTAGTGGAAGCCATAAGAACTGCAATCTGGGCCCTAATAAATCAGGTTTCCCATAGAAAAGCATTGGAAAACACAATGACCTCAAAAAAAAATTTCCCTGGATGGATTGTGCTCGGGGTTTCGCCTGCCAAATCAGTTCTGTTATAATCACAGACATTATTTTAACAGTTTTAGAAACTTTATAGTGTTGTCTATCCAAAACTACCATGCATATACATATCCTAACTCCTGGGCCTGAGTAACAGGCAGTTTACTTTGGGCATGCTTTTCATCTGGATGTGAAAATATTGCCCCCTAGCACAAAGAGGATTTAAGACACTAACAGCTTACAGACGGTAGGCAATTAAGGTCACAGTTATGAAAACTTAGGACATTAAAGAGGCCTTTCTACTGACTCTGAAAAACACCAAAAGAAAGATGGCCAGCGTCCCAGCTCATCTGCGTGCACATGCCTTAGGCATGTTGCAAGGAGGCATGAGGACTGCAGATGTGGCCAGGTCATTAAATTGCAATGTCTGTACTGTGAGACCGCTACAGGGAGACAGGATGGACAGCTGATCGTCCTCGCAGTGGCAGACCACGTGTGACAACACCTGTACAGGATTGTTGCATCCGAACATCATACCTGCGGCAACAATAACTCCCCGAGTAACACCAGGAACGCACAATCCCTCCATCAGTGCTCATACTGTCCGCAATTTTCTGAGAGAGGCTGGGCTGAGGGCTTGTAGGGCTGTTGTAAGGCAGGTCCTCACCAGACATCAACGGCAACGTCGCCTATGATTACAAACCCACCTTCGCTGGACGAGACGGGAATGGCAAAAAGTGCTCTTCACTGACGAGTCGCAGTTTTGTCTCACCAAGGGTGATGGTTGAACTCACGTTTATCGTCGACGTAATGAGCGTTACACCGAGGTCTGTGCTCTGGAGCGGGATCAATTTGGAGGTGGAGGTTCTGTCATGGTCTGGGGCGGTGTGTCACAGCGTCATCGGACTGAGCTTGTTGTCATTGCAGGCAATCTCAACGCTGTGCATTACAGGGGAGACATCCTCCTCCCTCATGTGGTACCCTTCCTGCAGGCTCATTGTCCAGCATGACAATGCCACCAGCCATACTGCTCGTTCTAAGAATGATTTCCTGCAAGACAGAAATGTCAGTGTTCTGCCATGGCCAGTGTAAGCCCAGATCTCAGTCCCATTAAGCACGTCTTGGACCTGTTGGATCAGAGGGTGAGGGCTAGGGCCATTCCCCCCAGAAATGTCCGGGAACATGCAGGTGCCTTGGTGGAAGAGTGGTGTAACATCTCACAGCAAGAACTGGCAGATCTGGTGCAGTCCATGAGGAGGAGATGCACTGCAGTACTTAATGCAGCTGGTGGCCACACCAGATACTGACTGTTACTTTTGATTTTGACCTCCCCTTTGTTCAGGGACACGTTATTCCATTTATGTTAGTCACATGTCTGTGGAACCTGTTCAGTTTATGTCTCAGTTGTTGAATCTTATGTTCATACAAATATTTACACATGTTAATTAAGTTTGCTGAAAATAAACAGTTGACAGTGAGAGGACGTTTCTTTCTTTGCTGAGTTTAAGTATAGCCAGGGTTACACACCAACACTCAGACAAAATTTACAAATAATGCATTTGTGTTTAGTGAGTCTGCCAGATCAGAGGCAGTAGGGATGACCACATGTTCTCTTGAAAACTGTGTGAATTGGACCTGCTAAGCATGTACCGAGTACCTTTGCGTATCAGCAAAATGTATGGAGTAAAAAGCAAATATTTCCTTTGTGAATGTAGTGAAGTAAAATCAAAAGTTGTCAAAAATATCATTTGTAAAGTAAAGTACAGATACCCCCAAAAATGACTTAAGTTGTACTTAAAAGTATTTTTACTTAAGTACTTTACACCACTGATAATTTCCCCTACATAGGCCACAAACGTTTTCATGTTGCTAAAGAGACTCGAGCAGATCACGATTTGGCAACATATTCATGTCTCACACACCTCCCCTGTAGTACTGGCAAAATGTAGATGTCTGCCTAAATAGACATACCCAAAAGTAACTGCTATTCATCTGTAATTACGAAATTCTGACATGTAAACATTTTTGGAAAGAAGACATCTGGGAGATTGTGAGGAAATTATCAGAAGATAGATAGGAGTTACATTGTTCAGAATACACAATATCAAACACACAGAAATAATGTTTTTTTTATTTTTATTATTTTGAAAGTCATCTTCCATTGACAAGCTATTATTGATGCCCAGAGCTGGAAACACATCAGATGGCTTCCACAACATGTGAACAATATCAGAAAAAAATGGGATTGCGAGACAGATGAAAATGGACAGATGTTTTAGTAAGTGGTGTCAGGATTGGTAACGGGAGGTTTCCAAGTCTCTGAGCCAGGTAGCAAACGTTTGCATAAAAAGGTTCTAGGCCTTGCTTTGTCCCACCCAGGTCAACTGCATATCCCTGGAAAGCTTATCTCATTGGCTACAAGACTGTCAAGGTGCCATAGTAGCCAATCCCCTGTGTAATGGATGCCTACAGTGTGTAAGCAGACAACATGATATTTTTGATGTGCAAAGATTTAGTCACTCGGTGGACAGTCAATGTTGCTATTAAGTCATACATAATCAGATAACATTAGGCTAGATTTGTAACTACCAAGCTAATGATTCATTTGATACCACTCATGCAGCTATAGCTCAAACACAGACCAAATAAAGCTTACCTTGTAAGATATTTGCTGTTGGTTGAAAACATTGTGTAAAAGAAACATTTTGAATCTTGGGCAAGCTCAATCAATTTTACTTATCAGGGTAATCAGGGCAGGACCAATGACGGTAGGTCACAGGCAGACAAATACTATATCCTCGTGATCTGTGGAGTCCTGGCTTTCAGGGTGTATCAACTATATCCTCGTGATCTGTGGAGTCCTGGCTTTCAGGGTGTATCAACGTATTCCTCGTGATCTGTGGAGTCCTGGCTTTCAGGGTGTATCAACGTATTCCTCGTGATCTGTGGAGTCCTGGCTTTCAGGGTGTATCAACTATATCCTCGTGATCTGTGGAGTCCTGGCTTTCAGGGTGTATCAACGTATTCCTCGTGATCTGTGGAGTCCTGGCTTTCAGGGTGTATCAACGTATTCCTCGTGATCTGTGGAGTCCTGGCTTTCAGGGTGTATCAACTATATCCTCGTGATCTGTGGAGTCCTGGCTTTCAGGGTGTATCAACGTATTCCTCGTGATCTGTGGAGTCCTGGATTTCAGGGTGTATCAACTATATCCTCGTGATCTGTGGAGTCCTGGCTTTCAGGGTGTATCAACTATATCCTCGTGATCTGTGGAGTCCTGGCTTTCAGGGTGTATCAACGTATTCCTTGTGATCTGTGGAGTCCTGGCTTTCAGGGTGTATCAACTATATCCTCGTGATCTGTGGAGTCCTGGCTTTCAGGGTGTATCAACGTATTCCTCGTGATCTGTGGAGTCCTGGCTTTCAGGGTGTATCAACTATATCCTCGTGATCTGTGGAGTCCTGGCTTTCAGGGTGTATCAACGTATTCCTCGTGATCTGTGGAGTCCTGGCTTTCAGGGTGTATCAACTATATCCTCGTGATCTGTGGAGTCCTGGCTTTCAGGGTGTATCAACGTATTCCTCGTGATCTGTGGAGTCCTGGCTTTCAGGGTGTATCAACTATATCCTCGTGATCTGTGGAGTCCTGGCTTTCAGGGTGTATCAACTATATCCTCGTGATCTGTGGAGTCCTGGCTTTCAGGGTGTATCAACGTATTCCTCGTGATCTGTGGAGTCCTGGCTTTCAGGGTGTATCAACGTATTCCTCGTGATCTGTGGAGTCCTGGCTTTCAGGGTGTATCAACGTATTCCTCGTGATCTGTGGAGTCCTGGCTTTCAGGGTGTATCAACGTATTCCTCGTGATCTGTGGAGTCCTGGCTTTCAGGGTGTATCAACGTATTCCTCGTGATCTGTGGAGTCCTGGCTTTCAGGGTGTATCAACGTATTCCTCGTGATCTGTGGAGTCCTGGCTTTCAGGGTGTATCAACTATATCCTCGTGATCTGTGGAGTCCTGGCTTTCAGGGTGTATCAACGTATTCCTCGTGATCTGTGGAGTCCTGGCTTTCAGGGTGTATCAACTATATCCTCGTGATCTGTGGAGTCCTGGCTTTCAGGGTGTATCAACGTATTCCTCGTGATCTGTGGAGTCCTGGCTTTCAGGGTGTATCAACTATATCCTCATGATCTGTGGAGTCCTGGCTTTCAGGGTGTATCAACGTATTCCTCGTGATCTGTGGAGTCCTGGCTTTCAGGGTGTATCAACGTATTCCTCGTGATCTGTGGAGTCCTGGCTTTCAGGGTGTATCAACGTATTCCTCGTGATCTGTGGAGTCCTGGCTTTCAGGGTGTATCAACTATATCCTCATGATCTGTGGAGTCCTGGCTTTCAGGGTGTATCAACGTATTCCTCGTGATCTGTGGAGTCCTGGCTTTCAGGGTGTATCAACTATATCCTCGTGATCTGTGGAGTCCTGGCTTTCAGGGTGTATCAACGTATTCCTCGTGATCTGTGGAGTCCTGGCTTTCAGGGTGTATCAACGTATTCCTCGTGATCTGTGGAGTCCTGGCTTTCAGGGTGTATCAACGTATTCCTCGTGATCTGTGGAGTCCTGGCTTTCAGGGTGTATCAGCTATATCCTCGTGATCTGTGGAGTCCTGGCTTTCAGGGTGTATCAACGTATTCCTCGTGATCTGTGGAGTCCTGGCTTTCAGGGTGTATCAACGTATTCCTCGTGATCTGTGGAGTCCTGGCTTTCAGGGTGTATCAACTATATCCTCATGATCTGTGGAGTCCTGGCTTTCTGGGTGTATCAACGTATTCCTCGTGATCTGTGGAGTCCTGGCTTTCAGGGTGTATCAACGTATTCCTCGTGATCTGTGGAGTCCTGGCTTTCAGGGTGTATCAACGTATTCCTCGTGATCTGTGGAGTCCTGGCTTTCAGGGTGTATCAACTATATCCTCGTGATCTGTGGAGTCCTGGCTTTCAGGGTGTATCAACGTATTCCTCGTGATCTGTGGAGTCCTGGCTTTCAGGGTGTATCAACGTATTCCTTGTGATCTGTGGAGTCCTGGCTTTCAGGGTGTATCAACGTGTTCCTCGTGATCTGTGGAGTCCTGGCTTTCAGGGTGTATCAACTATATCCTCGTGATCTGTGGAGTCCTGGCTTTCAGGGTGTATCAACTATATCCTCGTGATCTGTGGAGTCCTGGCTTTCAGGGTGTATCAACGTATTCCTTGTGATCTGTGGAGTCCTGGCTTTCAGGGTGTATCAACTATATCCTCGTGATCTGTGGAGTCCTGGCTTTCAGGGTGTATCAACGTATTCCTCGTGATCTGTGGAGTCCTGGCTTTCAGGGTGTATCAACGTATTCCTCGTGATCTGTGGAGTCCTGGCTTTCAGGGTGTATCAACTATATCCTCGTGATCTGTGGAGTCCTGGCTTTCAGGGTGTATCAACGTATTCCTCGTGATCTGTGGAGTCCTGGCTTTCAGGGTGTATCAACGTGTTTACTTTGTTTACGCTTCACAACGCTAACCGGAATGTAGGTAGCAGCCATCTAGAAAGGTCATTGGCACGGCCTGCCCTTGTACATTCCTATTCCCATATGGTAGTAAGTCACACGCAAGCTCAGTCAATAGCCAAGATACTCTTGTTTTCCGTAGTCACCCTGCTTTTGCAGATAGGGGCTACCGTTCTCATACCAGACTGAATTGAATCAAACAAATCTAATAGGGTCCCCGAATATGGGAACTTTACATTTAAGAGGTTAGAATAATGTTGTTGTCAACATTTTCCCTCCCCTTGAGTAATCATACAGGTCACTGAGAAAAGCTTTTACCTGTCACTTCCCAGTTGATCTCTAGGGGGTTTGACTACGCACAGGTAACGGTTTGGAATGTAGCCTTTCCACTGTCGCCTCATAACAGGATCATCCGGATTGCCACGCAAGCTTCGCTCTCATGTGGGTGCTAGAAAGCAGGTTAGTTGGTGCCAGGTATCAACAGGGAAACCAGGAATCCGAAGTTTCATCGCACATTGTCCTTCCCTTTTGAAATCCACTGTCATGAGGCGATGAAACTTCAGAAGCTATTCCTTTTCAGTGTAGGGAATTTAAGTGGGCGGGGGACCGTTGGGCAACGCCAGCCTGATAGCAAGGGAGGGTGAACAGGGCAGGACCACATTTGTAGAAATGCACTGTAATTCCCATAATATGGTCAACTTTATTGTCATCTTTTCCTTTCCTTTTGTCCAGTTAGGGCTGACAGAAAACATACAATTCAGTGCAAAGCAAAAGTGTATTTTCTTGTAAAACAAGTTTCCCCACTTTTCTTTGGACATGAGCACAAAAATACAGTTTCCAATCACCTTCCTTGGCCGTTTGACAAGTTAGAACTACCCTCTGACAATGAGGAAAATACAGTACATCGTTTATAAGTAGGCTCTATCATGTAAATAAAAAACACACTGTAAAACTTTATATGTTGACTCAATGCTGGTATAAGTCTAGTGACCAATAATATTAGCATTTATAACGCCGGGATGCTTGATTAGTTTTGTGCTGATACATTATGGGGGGAAAAAAACTAGTCTATATACTGTATAAAAAAAAGACTGAACTCGAGAAATCGTTTTCATTTTGTAATGTCTTTCTTCGTTTTTTTTCCCTCCATAGCCTAAATTTGTCTTCTTCTGTTTCATTAAAATATTTCAACTCGCATATCATCCTCACATCAACGTATCCGCCAAAGGCATCAGCAGGCAGATTGCAGCCCATATGATCTGCTAATGACCGTTGACTTGACCGTGAGCGCGCTTTGGAACGCCCGGGGCTGAATGGAACGGGAACTCCCCCAGCCTCGCTCCCTCGCGCCTCCCGCGCGCAGCGTCTCGGATTGGGCACCGCGCTCATTCAAGAGAATGCCTGCCTGCGGTGGGTGCGTATATGTTCGTGTGTATCGCATCTTGTGTAGAGATACAACGCTCAGTGTGTTTGAATCTGTCACATCTACTGTTCTCTGATTGGAAGGAGAGGAAAATAACCTGCTGGATTGCATGGTCCATTTTGATTATCGATTCCCCAGAATTCAGAAGCCTATTTTTCTCTCTCTCCTCTCAGCGTCAGCCTGTCTATATTTGTTAGGGTTGGTGGTTCAAAGTATCTATTCGAGGGAGGTCTAAAATAAGTGTAGGTTATTTTTGACCGTTTGTCTGGAGTGGAGGAAAAGTTTCCGTTGTAAAGAATTATGAAAAGAGAGCCACGCGACTGAGACACAGGTAAGGAATCATTTATTACATTTGGAACGATGATGGTGGCTCTGCACCTTTCCACATCACTGGTTCCAATGCAGTGTTAGTGGCCTATTATTGTGCTTAAAAAAGAAAGTATATATCGCATAAATGTGCCTGCATCAGTTTTATCACACCCAGTGGGAGACAAGGGCTGCGTTGTAGCCTGCGATGACATTGAGGTTTCATGTGTGTGCGTGCGTGTGCGCGAGAGCAGTGGATACTGCGTCGTAGGTTGTTTGTTTCCGAAGTCTATCCCCAGAAGAGAAAGGAGGACGAGTGTGTGTCTGAGTGACTGTCTGAAACGACCCTAGCCTCTCAGCTAAGATGTCTGACTCTGCCAGGATTTGAATGATCTTTGATGCTACTGCTACTGTATCCTAGTGATGTGGGGATGTGAAGGGAAACGAGAGTGAACCAAGCTATTTTCCCTTTACTGACTCTTCTCTCGCCAGAAGCGCATGTCGCTACAGAATAGGCTACCAGCACTGAATCCAGCTCCCTGTTATCACTGTAGCACCTATTAGAATATAGACGAGTTACCTTAGTCTTAAATTCCGTTCCTTGAGGTAACGAGTCTGCTAGTCAGTTAGTCTTCTTTAGCTGTTGTTGACACAGTCAGCAGTAGCATGCAGCATGTCACAAATAGTATAGGACATAGGCGACCTTGTGAACACTGTGGTGTTGCTGTATCTACACCGCTCATCTACCTCCAGCAGTGCAGTGATCGGACCTGCCGTACGGTTGTTGAGTCATGCAGTGCTCAGCTCACTATTAGTTCTGCTCTGACGCCTGTGGATACCGCAGCGCTCTAGCTCTCTCTGACCCGCCGTGTCTGTGTGTGTGTGTGTGCGCGCGCGGGGCAGGCAGCTGGCTACTGTCACTTTATCATAATAAAGCGCTCGCCACTTCCATGCTGCCACAGCTTGACCTGTATCTGCCGCTGTCACCTCCGATGTCACTAGGCTAAAGCTATATCTCCATAGGGAATGGTCAACTTGGTGCGTTCCCTCTATGCCCGGACCTGTCTGCAGAGACGTAGGCAGACATTGCTGTGTTGCTGGTCCTGAGTAAAAATGACTAGGCCAACATTTTCCAGAAAAAGTACAGAAAAAATACCCAGACATCAGTGGTGTAGTCATGGTGCATGGAGAAGTGGGTGTACTCTATTTTTGGCAAACAATATCCCAAATGGCCTGCCTGGGGAATGGAAGGTGCCCTGTGTGAAAGATTCTATGATAAACAGATGTAGGCAACTGAAAATGACCAATAATCATGACAATGTGAAAGACATCCGCATTTTTGGCCACTGATAAGTGGCCAGATAAGCACAGAGGTAAGAAAATGAACAGATGTATGTGGTGCTGTGTTACATGAGAACGGGATCATCCAGGAATTCCTACACTTCACAGCAGCTGAAGGTTTGGAGCTCGTCGCTGCGGATTGATCTCTGAACTATACGTATTACTACAGGACATTCATGGGTTACACAAAAAGGCCTAGGCTACATTCATTTCCTTACACTGTGGTTTACACATATTTCTACCCTAATATGACTATTTAATTCATAACTTTTCTAAGCTGTACTGTTTGCCACATTATTTCTGTAGGCCTAGGCTATTTAGTCTATAGAGAAAATGGGGATCGCTACCGGAGTCAGGGCCCTGGCCTAAACATCATAGCCTGTCACTCAAGCTCTTCTATTGAGAAGCAAAATAAAGAGGCTAAACTGTAGAAGTCATGAGATATGTGAATAAATGCACAATTCCATTTGTGAATGTGAATATCAGGAGTCAGTGAACAGAGTTGAGTGCGGAGCCACTGTCCATGTTGTTGAATAACATAGGCTGTGGTTTCACCCAACAACAACAACAAATCCCTTGACAAACAAGCCTGTTATTAATGCCAAGTAGGCAGCGCAACTGCACAACTACACAACCGCTTACAACAACACCTCTGACAACACAGGCCGACTGTCCGACTGGGACAGTAAACAAACATAATGAAATACACAACATGTCTATCACTTACATAGAGAGAGAGAGAGAGAGAGAGAGAGAGAGAGAGAGAGAGAGAGAGAGTTAAAGACATATTCTACAGGAGCAGACAAGTGCAGTGATAAAATAGCAAAAATTATACTCTCACAAAATAGGGATAAAGGTTGAAGTGTTCAGTCCGATAGTCCAACCTCAGGAAATAATCAACACATTATCAGATCGACCACTCCCACTCAAAGGAGCGATCTAATGTCCAGGCACAACAGGTTGATTCAGGACCATGGTCAGCGCATACGCAGGGCACCAGCTCGGCACTGGATTGAAATATACACTAACAGCTTATTGCACTATTGCACAAAGAAGCAAAGAAGAATAGAAAGCCCTGAAAGTGTTTTCATTAAGCCCACACTTCCTGACATATGAATTCTGCCACACACAATACAAGCACTTTAGGCCGATATGTTGAACTGGTGGATCTGAGATGAATAGCTCATGTTGAATAAGCAACATGAAGTCATTATATATAATACCACAGCAGGTATGAATACAGCAGCTCACTGGAGTCAGCTAACTTAAACATGGCCTACCAAGGCAGGCATGAAAACATGACATCCTCATACATTGAACATTGAACAATAAAGCAACATGCAACAAGTTCAAAGATTTTACTCAGTTACAGTTCATACAGTGCCTTGCGAAAGTATTCGGCCCCTCTTGAACTTTGCGACCTTTTGCCACATTTCAGGCTTCAAACATACAGATATAAAACTGTATTTTTTTGTGAATAATCAACAACAAGTGGGACACGATCATGAAGTGGAACGACATTTATTGGATATTTCAAACTTTTTTAACAAATCAAAAACTGAAAAATTGGGCGTGCAAAATTATTCAGCCTCCTTAAGTTAATACTTTGTAGCGCCACCTTTTGCTGCGATTACAGCTGTAAGTCGCTTGGGGTATGTCTCTATCAGTTTTGCACATCGAGAGACTGACATTTTTTTCCATTCCTCCTTGCAAAACAGCTTGAGCTCAGTGAGGTTGGATGGAGAGCATTTGTGAACAGCAGTTTTCAGTTCTTTCCACAGATTCTTGATTGGATTCAGGTCTGGACTTTGACTTGGCCATTCTAACACCTGGATATGTTTATTTTTGAACCATTCCATTGTAGATTTTGCTTTATGTTTTGGATCATTGTCTTGTTGGAAGACAAATCTCCGTCCCAGTCTCAGGTCTTTTGCAGACTCCATCAGGTTTTCTTCCAGAATGGTCCTGTATTTGGCTCCATCCATCTTCCCATCAATTTTAACCATCTTCCCTGTCCCTGCTGAAGAAAAGCAGGCCCAAACCATGATGCTGCCACCACCATGTTTGACAGTGGGGATGGTGTGTTCAGCTGTGTTGTTTTTACGCCAAACATAACGTCTTGCATTGTTGCCAAAAAGTTAAATTTTGGTTTCATCTGACCAGAGCACCTTCTTCCACATGTTTGGTGTGTCTCTCAGGTGGCTTGTGGCAAACTTTAAACGACACTTTTTATGGATATCTTTAAGAAATGGCTTTCTTCTTGCAACTCTTCTATAAAGGCCAGATTTGTGCAATATACGACTGATTGTTGTCCTATGGACAGAGTCTCCCACCTCAGCTGTAGATCTCTGCAGTTCATCCAGTGATCATGGGCCTCTTGGCTGCATCTCTGATCAGTCTTCTCCTTGTATGAGCTGAAAGTTTAGAGGGACGGCCAGGTCTTGGTAGATTTGCAGTGGTCTGATACTCCTTCCATTTCAATATTATCACTTGCACGGTGCTCCTTGGGATGTTTAAAGCTTGGGAAATCTTTTTGTATCCAAATCCGTCTTTAAACTTCTTCACAACAGTATCTCGGACCTGCCTGGTGTGTTCCTTGTTCTTCATGATGCTCTCTGCGCTTTTAACGGACCTCTGAGACTATCACAGTGCAGGTGCATTTATACGGAGACTTGATTACACACAGGTGGATTGTATTTATCATCATTAGTCATTTAGGTCAACATTGGATCATTCAGAGATCCTCACTGAACTTCTGGAGAGAGTTTGCTGCACTGAAAGTAAAGGGGCTGAATAATTTTGCACGCCCAATTTTTCAGTTTTTGATTTGTTAAAAAAAGTTTGAAATATCCAATAAATGTCGTTCCACTTCATGATTGTGTCCCACTTGTTGTTAATTCTTCACAAAAAAATACAGTTTTATATCTTTATGTTTGAAGCCTGAAATGTGGCAAAAGGTCGCAAAGTTCAAGGGGGGCGAATACTTTCGCAAGGCACTGTATGAGGAAATCAATCAATTGAAATATTGGGCCCTAATCTATGGATTTGACATGACTGGGAATTCAGATAAGCATCTGTTGGTCACTGATACCTTTAAAAAAAAGTTAGGGACGTGGATCAGAAAAACCAGTCAGTATCTGGTGTGACCACCATTTGTCTCATGCAGCGCGACACATTTCCATCACATAGAGTTGATCAGGCTGTTGATTGTGGCCTGTGGAATGTTGTCCCGCTCCTCTTCAATGGCTGTGCGAAGTTGCTGGATATTGGCGGGAGCTGGAACACGCTGTCGTACACGTCGATCCAGAGTATCCCAAACATGCTTAACGGGTGGTGACATGTCTGGTGAATATGCAGGGCATGGAAGAACTGGGACATTTTCAGCTTCCTGGAATTTTGGACATATCCTTGCGACATGGGGCTGTGCATTATCATGCTGAAACATGAGGTGATGGAGGCAGATGAATGACAAGACAATGGGCCTCAGGATCTCATCACTGTATCTCTGTGCATTCAAATTGCCATTGATAAAATGCAATTGTGTTCGTTGTTCATAGGTTATGCCTGCACATACCATAACCCCACGGCCACTCTGTTCACAATGTTTGACATCAGCAAACCGTTCACCCACACGACGCCATACGTCTGCCATCTGCCCGGTACAGTTGAAACTGGGATTCATCTGTGAAGAGGACACTTCTCCAGCGTGCCAGTGGCCATCAAAGGTGAGCATTTACACACTGAAATCAGTTACTCCGCCAAACTTCAGACAGGTCAAGACCCTGGTGAGGACGACGAGCATGCAGATGAGCTTCCCTGATACGATTTCTGACAGTTTGTGAAGAAATAATTTGGTTGTGCAAACCCACAGTTTCATCAGTTGTCCAGGAGGTCCAAGTGAAGAAGTTGGATGTGGACGTCCTGGGCTGGCGTGGTATCACGTGGTCTGCGATTGCGAAGCTGGTTGGAGATACCGCCAAATTCTCTAAAATGTCAAATTTTCTGAAACGTCAAATTCTCTAAAACGCAGTTGGAGGTGGCTTATGGTAGAGAAATTAACATTCAATTATCTGGCAACCGTTCAGGTTCCTGCAGTCAGCATGCCAATTGCACACTCCCTCAAAACTTGAGACATCTGTGGCATTGTGTTGTGTGACAAAGCTTCATATTTTAGAGTAGCCTTTTATTGTCCCCAGTACAAGGTGCACCTGTGTAAGGATCATGCTGTTTAATCAGCTTCTTGCCACACCTGTCAGGTGGATGGATTATCTTGGCAAAGGAGAAATGCATTTAAGATAAATAAGCTTTTAATACATATGGAACATTTCTGGGATCTTTTATTTCAGCTCATGAAACATGGGACCAACACTTTACATGTTGAGTCTATATTTTCTTGTTCAGTATACATAGCCTAATACCACGGAGGGTATGAATACAGTAGCTCACTTTGATGTAAACACATAGACCTGGACTACCATTGGCCGGAATGAAAACATTAGGCTAAACCATAAATAAACAGTATTCAGGCTTACCTTTCTGTTTCATGTTTTACAGCACAAGATGTAGACACTTGGTGTGGAAGATGGAGATAATATATCATAGGTCAATGAGTCACTGATTTCCCTTTCAAAGGACGACAGGGCTGTTTGAGATGTGCAGTCAGCATGCAAGATCTGATGGATGATTTGATTCGACCTGTAGTGGAGAATAGACTCTTGGCAGAACATGAAGTCATAGGAAAGGTAATGATGGACCTTAGTAGTCTATTGATGTTAGGGAAAATGGCAGGGCTGAAGCTGTCAAAAACTTCAATAAGGGATGGGAATTCCTGATGGAAGCATGCCTTGCAAAGGTGTTTCGAATCCTTATAGCCATCTCTAACAAATGAGCCTTCCATAGTGGCCTCTGGGAAATATCTACACATTGTACAGAAATGTTGTCCCCTGTCCAACTGTATTCCAGTCAATAAAACATACCACTTCCATGATTAATACTGCATTTTCCATTGATCACTGTAGTGGGATACACTTGCGTTTTAGTGGTACTGTATGATTGCAATATAACCAATTAGATCCCTCTAACTTCCTACTAAATTTTTCAACATTTCTGATTAGTCGGGAGACAATACAAAGAACAAATGAAATGTTTAAATATATTTTAAACCCTCCTGATTGGGTGGGACAGTGTTCAATCTTGCAAGGCCTCTGCCCGGCTCTGTCTGTCTGTCTGTCTGTCTGTCTGTCTGTCTGTCTGTCTGTCTGTCTGTCTGTCTGTCTGTCTGTCTGTCTGTCTGTCTGTCTGTCTGTCTGTATGTGTCTATTAAAAGAAGATGTTCTAACCTGCAGCCTCATGGTGATTGGTTTAAACCTGCAGCCTCATGGTGATTGGTTTAAACCCCACTCCAACATGAACGTCGTTCATTCAGGGCAGAATCCTTAGCTACTAGACATGTGTCCATATAGCCTCTGAATATTCACTCAAATCTCTGATTTGTATCACATCAGGATGTAAGGAGTTTGATATAGAGTGTGTTACATGGTAGCACACCCTGCTGGGCTTTACACTTTCATTCATCCGCTGCTCTGTCTTTTTCAATCTCTCTTTCTCTCTCTCTCTATGCTTCCTTCTTCTCTGTGATCCCTGTCTGATCCCTCCATCCCTCCCTCTGAGAGTGGCAGATGAATAAGTGAGAAGGCACAAATCTCTGATGAGATCATTAAGGACACACAACCATACACACACATACCCACATACACACACACACACGCACACACACACACACACACACACACACACACACACGCACACATGCTCTCTGCAGTGGTCAGAGAGCAAATGTCCGATTAACCCTAATGTGTCCTCATCCTCTCTTCACCTGCCAGACTGCATTACTTCTCTGTGTGTGTGTGTGTCTCCTATCTGGCTGTGGTCTTTGGTGTTACTAAGAGCTCACAGTGGACAGCAGGCTGCGTCAGCTACAATCACCACACAAGCCCTCAGGCTGCCCTACTTGGCTTGGCTTGGCACAGACACACATACACATACACACACAGACACACACAGCATGGTTTAGATGGGCTGTGAGGGAGATGGCCCAATCTCACAATTGTTTTCGTACAAGCTAACCTTCACAGCCATTGTCTGTCTGTTTTTAACTGTCTACTGAGTAATGTCTAACCACCTGTCTGTCTTTAACTGTCTACTGAGTAATGTCTAACTACCTGTCTGTTTTTAACTGTCTACTGTCTACTGTAAAGACAGACAGGTGGTTAGACATTACTCAGTAGACAGTTAAAAACAGACAGGTAGTTAGACATTACTCAGTAGACAGTTAAAGACAGACAGGTAGTTAGACATTACTCAGTAGACAGTTAAAGACAGACAGGTGGTTAGACATTACTCAGTAGACAGTTAAAGACAGACAGGTGGTTAGACATTACTCAGTAGACAGTTAAAGACAGACAGGTAGTTAGACATACTGAGTAATGTCTAACCACCTGTCTGTCTTTAACTGTCTACTGAGTAATGTCTAACCACCTGTCTGTCTTTAACTGTCTACTGAGTAATGCACTGTTATGAGATGAGATTACTCAGGCCAAGTACTTCATCATCTCTCTATCTCTCTCTCTCTTTCTCTCAATTCAATTTTAATTGAAGGGGCTTTAATGGAATGGGAATCATAGGTTTACATTTCCAATGCAAATGAAATAAATAAACACAAGTATAATAAAAAAGTAACAGTAAACATGACACACAAAAGTTACAAAATAATAAAGACATTTCAAATGTAACTGTATGTCTTTATACAGTGTTGTAATCATGTGCAAATAGTTCAAGTACAAACGGGATGAGTTGTATTTACAATGGTGTTTGTTCTTCACTGGTTGCCCTTCTCATGTGGCAACAGGTCACAAATCTTGCTGTTGTGATGGCACACTGTGATATATCACCCAATATGAAAATTTGATTTATTTTCAATTTCTTTTTGGGTTTGTGTAATTTGAGGGAAATATGTCTCTCTAATATGGTCATGCATTTGACAGGAGGTTAGGAAGTGCAGCTCAATTTCCACCTCATTTTGTGGGCAGTGAGCACACAGCCTATTCTTCTCTTGTGAGCCAGGTCTGCCTGAGGTGGCCTTTCTCAATAGCAAGGCTATGCTCATTGAGTCTGTACATAGTCAAAGCTTTCCTTAATGTTGGGTCAGTCACAGTGGTCATGTATTCTGCCTCTGTGTACTCTCTGTTTAGGGCCAAATAGCTCTCTAGGTTTTTGTTAATTCTTTCCAATGTGTCAAGTAATTATCTTTTTGTTTTCTCATGATTTGGTTGGGTCTAATTGTGGTGTTGTTCTGGGGCTCTGTGGGGTGTGTTTGTGAACAGAGCCCCAGGACCAAACAATAGTATGCAGGTATAAACACCATGGGACCACGCAGCCGTCATACCGCTCAGGAAGGAGACGCCTTCTGTCTCCTAGAGACGAACGTACTTTGGTGCGAAAAGTGCAAATCAATCCCAGAACAACAGCAAAGGACCTTGTGAAGATGCTGGAGGAAACAGGTTCAAAAGTATCTATATCCACAGTTTAACAAGTCCTATATCGACATAACCTGAAAGGCTGCTCAGCAAGGAAGAAGTCACTGCTCTAAAACCGCCATAAAAAAAGCCAGACTACGGTTTGCAACTGCACATGGGGACAAAGATCGTACTTTTTGGAGAAATGTCCTCTGGTCTGATGAAACAAAAATAGAACTGTTTGACCATAATGACCATCATCATTTGGAGGAAAAAGGGGAAGGATTGCAAGCCGAAGAACACAATCCCAACTGTGAAGCACGGTGTTGGCAGCATCATGTTGTGGGGGTGCTTTGTTGCAGGAGGGACTGGTGCACTTCACAAAATAGATTTCATCACGAGGAGGAAAATTATGTGGATATATTGAAGCAACATCTCAAGACATCAGTCAGGAAGTTAAAGCTGGATGCAAATGGGTCTTCAAAATGAACAATGACCCCGAGCACACTTCCAAGGTTGTGGCAAAATGGCTTAAAGACAACAAAGTCAAGGTATTGGAGTGGCAATCACAAAGGCCTGACCTCAATCCTATAGATAATTTGTGGGCAGAACTGAAAAAGCTTGTGCGAGCAAGGAGGCCTACAAACCTGACTCATTTACACCAGCTCTGTCAGGAGGAATCGGCCAAAATCCACCCAATTTATTGTGGGAAGCTTGTGGAAGGCTACCCAAAACGTTTGACCCAAGTTAAACAGTTTAAAGACAATGCTACCAAATGCTAATTGACTGTATGTAAATGTCTGACCCACTGGGACTGTGATGAAAGAAATAAAACCTGAAATAAATCATTCTCTCTACTATTATTCTGACATTTCACATTCTTAAACTAAAGTGGTGATCCTAACTGACCTAAGACATGGAATTTTTACTGGGATTAAATATCATGAATTGTGAAAAACAGAGTTTAAATGTATTTGTCTAAGCTGTATGTAAACCTCCAACTTCAACTGTATGTAGACCTCCGTTCAACAGTTTGGGGTCACTTTGAAATGTCCTTGTTTTTGATAGAAAATAATGTTTTTTTGTCCATTAAAATAACTTCAAATTGATCAGTAATACAGTGTAGACATGGTTCATGTTGTAAATGACGATTGTAGCTGAAAACGGCTGATTTTTATTGGAATATTTACATAGGCATACAGAGGCACGTTGTGTTAGCTAATCCAAGTTTAGCATTTTAAAAGGCTAATAATCATTAGAAAACCCTTTTGCAATAATGTTAGCACAGCTAAAAACTGTTCTTCCGATTAAAGAAGCAATAAAACTGTCCTTCTTTAGACTAGTTGAGTATCTGGAGCATCAGCCTTTGTGGGTTAAATTACAGGCTCAAAATGGCCAGAAACAAATAACTTTCTTCTGAAACCCGTCAGTCTATTCTTGTTCTGAGAAATGAAGGCTATTCCATGCGAGAAATTGGCAAGAAACTGAAGATCTCGTACAACGCTTTGTACTACTCCCTACACAGAACAGTGCAAACGGGCTCTAACCAGAATAGAAAGAGGAGTGGGAGGCCCCGGTGCACAACTGAGCAAGAGGACAAGTACATTAGAGTGTCTAGTATGAGAAACAGTCGCCTCACAAGTCCTCAACTGGGAGCTTCATTAAATAGTACCTGCAAAACACCAGTCTCAACTGTGCTTTTCTTTCAAAAACATGGAGTATATATACATAAATACACATACATATATAAACACATCTTTTAAAAAATATACTTCCTTCATTACCATCCAACTCTACCACCCCTCTGCCTATTTGTTCTTTGTTATAGAGCCAAAAAGATTAGAGAAGTGGTTCAACCATACATCTCCGTTTTGGATAGTTAACTCTTTGTGTTGTTGTCTGTTTAGTGTGTTCCAATTTTCCCAGAAGTGGTTAGATTCTATGGATTCTTCCATTACATTGAGCTGATTTCTGATGTGCTCTTCCTTCTTTTTCTGTAGTGTATTTCTGTATTGTTTTAGTGATTCACCATAGTGAAGGCGTAGGCTCAGGTTTTCTGGGTCTCTATGTTTTTGGTTGGATAGGTTTCTCAGTTTCTTTCTTAGATTTTTATATTCTTCATCAAACCATTTGTCATTGTTGTTCATTTTCGTAGGTTGTCTGCTTGTATTCTTTTGATTTGATAGGTAAGCTGAGAGGTCAAATATACTGTTTAGATTTTCTGCTGAAGAGTTTACACCTTCACTATTACAGTGAAACATTTTGTCCAGGAAGTTGATTGAATATGTTGTTGCCTAATTGTTTAGGCACTACTACTACACACTACTTTCCTTCCATTGTTATTATTTTTTATTATTATTTTGCCTTTATTTAACTAGGCAAGTCCGTTAAGAACAAATTCTCATTTACAATGATGGCCTACCTCATCACTTTGGTGCCTCATGATTGAGTATTCCTCTGTCACAAGTAGACTGTGATTTTGCTGTGATCTGATAGGGGAGTCAGTGGGTTGACTGTGAACGCTCTAAGAGACTCTGGGTTGAGGTCAGTGATAAAGTAATCT
>NC_143046.1:15170000-15177500 GCF_057628025.1 Oncorhynchus mykiss | reverse complement strand
AGATGACATTACGATGATATAACCACGTACAGATCAAAAGTCTCTAACTGGCAGTTGGAGACGTGGCAGTTTTCCAAATGTAAAAAGAGGGGAGGGAGAATCTGTGCAGAGCAGCAATGGTAGTGCTGAAGCCTCCTTTAACCTATTCAGTTACAATATCTCACTCCTCTACTGCTGTACTAAACCACCTATTCTCTCTCTGTCTCTCTGTCTCTCATTCATGTTCTCACACACAGTAGACCTGGTTACTGTTCTTCTCTCCCTCTTCCCCTCTCCTCTCTCTCCCTTCACTCCTCTCTCCTCTCTCTCCTCTCTCTCCTCTCTCCTCTCTCTCCCTCGCTCTCATCTCTCTCCTCTCTCTCCCTCTCCCCCTCTCCTCTCTCTCCCCCTCTCCTCTCTCCTCTCTCTCCTCTCTCCTCTCTCCTCTCTCTCCTCTCTCTCTCTCTCCCATCTTCTCTCTCTCCTCTCTCTCCTCTCTCTCCTCTCTTCTCTCTCTCCTCTCTCTCCTCTCTCTCTCCTCTCTCCTCTCTCTCTCCTCTCTCTGTCCTCTCTCCTCTCTCTCTCCTCTCTCTCCTCTGTCTCTCCTCTGTCTCTCCTCTCTCTCTCCTCTCTCTCCTCTCTCTCTCCTCTCTCTTCTCTCTCTCTCCTCTCTCTCCCCCTCTCCTCTCTCTCTCTTAGTGTCTGTCTCTTTTCTCTCTTCTCTCTCCTCTCTCCCTCTCTCTCCTCTCTCTCCTCTCTCCCTCTCCCCTCTCCTCTCTCTCCTCTCTCTCCTCTCTCTCCCTCTCTCCTCTCTCTCCTCTCTCTCCTCTTACTCCTCTCTCCTCTCTCTCCCCCTCTCCTATCTCTCTCTCCTCTCCCTCTCCCCCTCTCCTCTCTCTCCTCTCTCTCCTCTCTCTCCTCTTACTCCTCTCTCCTCTCTCTCCCCCTCTCCTATCTCTCTCTCCTCTCCCTCTCCCCCTCTCCTCTCTCTCCTCTCTCTCCTCTCTCTCCTCCCTCTCTCCTCTCTTGTCTCTCTCCTCTCTCGTCTCTCTCCTCTCTCAATTCAATTCAATTCAATTCAAGGGCTTTATTGGCATGGGAAACATGTGTTAACATTGCCAAAGCAAGTGAGGTAGACAACATACAAAGTGAATATATAAAGTGAAAAACAACAAAAATTAACAGTAAACATTACACATACAGAGGTTTCAAAACAGTAAAGACATTACAAATGTCATATTATATATATATATACAGTGTTTTAACAATGTACAAATGGTTAAAGGACACAAGATCAAATAAATAAGCATAAATATGGGTTGTATTTACAATGGTGTGTGTTCTTCACTGGTTGCCCTTTTCTCGTGGCAACAGGTAACAAATCTTGCTGCTGTGATGGCACACTGTGGAATTTCACCCAGTAGATATGGGAGTTTTTCAAATTTGGATTTGTTTTCGAATTCTTTGTGGATCTGTGTAATCTGAGGGAAATATGTCTCTCTAATATGGTCATACATTGGGCAGGAGGTTAGGAAGTGCAGCTCAGTTTCCACCTCATTTTGTGGGCAGTGAGCACATAGCCTGTCTTCTCTTGAGAGCCATGTCTGCCTACGGCGGCCTTTCTCAATAGCAAGGCTATGCTCACTGAGTCTGTACATAGTCAAAGCTTTCCTCTCTCTCCCCCCTGAGCTGCACTTCCTAACCTCCTGCCCAATGTATGACCATATTAGAGAGACATATTTCCCTCCTCTCTCCTCTCTCTACCCCTCTCCTATCTCTCATCTCTCTCCTCTCTCCCTCTCCCCCTCTCCTCTCTCTCCTCTCTTTCACTCTCTCTCCTCTCTCCCTCTCTCTTCTCTCCTTTCTCCCTCTCCCCCTCTCCTCTCTCTCCTCTCTCCTCTTACTCCTCTCTCTCTCCTCTCCCTCTCTCTTCTCTCATCTCTCCCTCTCCCCCTCTCCTCTCTCTCCTCCCTCTCCTCCCTCTCCTCTCTCTCCTCTCTCTCCCCTCTCTCCTCTCTCTCCCTCTCTCCTCTCTCTCCCTCTCTCTCCCTCTCCCCCTCTCCTCTATCTCCTCTCTCTCTTAGTGTCTGTCTCTTTTCCCCTTTAGAGTAAGTCTGTAGTTAAAATGGCATCCCAATAGGCTTGTGAGGAGAGTCATTTAATAAAATGTCGTACAAGGGAAAGAGAATTTACTCTGGAAGTAATGAAACTCACTGTTGAATTTTTAATATCAACGAATCAATTTCCCGAGCTTCAATATCTACGGGTGTTCCTGTATTCTAGCCATTGATCATTGTACAGAGTAGCATTGACTTCAGGTTGAGATAAACATTAGCTATGTGTCTGAATTACAGTTGTCTTTCATCCACCTAGAAAGTGCTATAAAACAATGTTTTGCTGTGGATAAATATGAAGAATGTTTGATAAAGGCTTTAATAGAGCAGATTAAAGAAGACTGTCTTGGCAGTTATCCTTCAAATGTTAATCCCTGTGTGGTATTAGAAGTGAGAGAAAACCCTTTTATTGGTTGAGCTTTAGGTTGATGTGCTTGGCTGAGGTTGAGGTTCAGGTTGATGTGCTTGGCTGAGGTTGAGCTTTAGGTTGATGTGCTTGGCTGAGGTTGAGGTTCAGGTTGATGTGCTTGGCTGAGGTTGAGCTTTAGGTTGATGTGCTTGGCTGAGGTTGAGCTTTAGGTTGATGTGCTTGGCTGAGGTTGAGGTTGATGTGCTTGGCTGAGGTTGAGGTTTAGGTTGAGGTGCTTGGCTGAGGTTTAGGTTGAGCTTTAGGTTGATGTGCTTGGCTGAGGTTGAGGTTTAGGTTGAGGTGCTTGGCTGAGGTTTAGGTTGAGGTGCTTGGCTGAGGTTTAGGTTGAGGTACTTGGCGGAGATTAAGGTTGAGGTGCTTGGCTGAGGTTTAGGTTGAGGTGCTTGGCTGAGGTTTAGTTTGAGCTGTAGGTGGAGGTGCTTGGCTGAGGTTTAGGTTGAGAAATAATACAGTGGGACTTTCATGCAGGTACAGTACCAGTCAAAAGTTTGGTAAACCTACTCATTCAAGGGTTTTTCTTTATTATTACTATTTTCTACATTGTATAATTAGGGTTAGGGTTAGGGTTAGACATCAGAACTATGAAATTACACATATGGAATCATGTAGTAACCAAAAAAGTGTTAAACATTCTTCAAGTAGCCACCCTTTGCCTTGATGACAGCTTTGCACACTCTTGGCATTCGCTCAACCAGCTTCACCTGGAATGAAGCTGGTTTAGAGAGTGCCGACAAATGCTGAGCACTTGTTGGCTGCTTTTCCTTCACTCTACGGTCCAACTCATCCCAAACCATCTCAATTGGGTTGAGGTCGGGAGATTGTGGAGACCAGGTCATCTGATGCAGCAGTCCATCACTCTCCTTCTTGGTTAAATAGCCCTTACACAGCCTGGAGGTGTGTTGGGTCATTGTCTTGTTGAAAAACAAATGATAGACCCACTAAGCGGAAACCAAATGGGATGGTGTATCGCTGCGGAATGCTGTGGTAACCATGCTGGTTAAGTATGCCTTGAATTCTAAATAAATCACTGACAGTGTCACCAGCAATGCACCCCCACACCATCATACCTCCTCCTCCTCCATTTTTCAAATCTCAAATTTGTTCTCATCAGACCAAAGGACAGATTTCCACCGGTCTAATGTCCATTGCTTGTGTTTCTTGGCCCAAGCAAGTCTCTTATTATTATTGGTGTCCTTTAGTAGTGGTTTCTTTGCAGCAATTCAACCATGAAGGTCTGATTCCCGCAGTCTCTTCTAAACAGTTGATGTTGAGATGTGTCTGTTACTTGAACTCTGTGAAGCATTTATTTGGGCTGCAATTTCTGAGGCTGGTAAATCTAATGAACTTATCCTCTGCAGTAGAGGTAACTCTGGGTCTTCCTTTCCTGTGGTTGTCCTCATGAGAGCCAGTTTCATCATAGTGCATGATGTTTTTTGCGACTGCACTTCTTGACTGACCTTCATGTGATTTCTCTTTGCTTATTTGAGCTGTTCTTGCCATAATATGGACTTGGTATTTTTACCAAATAAGGATATATTTTGTATACCACCCTTACTTTGTTACAACACAACTGATTGGCACAAACAAACTTGATTGGCTCAAACAAACTTTTAACAAAGCATACCTGTTAATTGAAATGCATTCCAGGTGACCTCACGAAGCTGGTTGAGAGAATGCCAAGAGTGTGCTAAGCTGTCATCAAGGCAAAGCGTGGGTACTTTGAGGAATCTCAAATATAACATTTATTTTCATTTGTTTTATAGTTATTTGGTTACTACATGATTCCATATGTGTTATCTCATAGTTTTGATGCCGTCTCTATTATTCTACAATGTAGAAAATATTCAAAATAAGGAAAACACCCTGAATGAGTAGGTGTGTCCAAACTTTTGACTGGTAGTGTTTGTAGTGATGTAAAAGTGTGTTCTTTTCAGAGGGAATGGTAAAACACATGGGAGAATACAGTTGTAGAGAGGGAACTTAGAAATAACGTGATGGAACAATTTTGCTCCAAAAGGTTTAATTCGTGCACAATAACTGTGTACGGTATATATGTATTTGTAAATTGGGTGGTTCGAGCCCTGAATGCTGATTGGCTGACAGCCATGGCATATCAGACCATATACCACGGGTATGACAAAATATTTAATTTCCCTGCTCTAATTATGTTGGTGACCAGTTTATAAAAGCAATAAGGCACCTTATGGCCAGTATACCACGGCTAAGGGCTGCACACAGGCACTCCGCTTTGTGCGTGTGTGTGTGTGTGCGTGTGCGTGTGCGTGTGTGTATGAATGTGTGATTGATAGAGTCTTGGTTAGAGAGAGGAAAAGAAAAAAAGAGAGAGGGAGAGAGGAAGAGATGGAGAGAGAGAGAGAGAGAGAGAGAGAGGGAGAGAGAGAGAGGAAGAGAGAGGAAGACATGGAGAGAGAGAGCGAGAGAGAGGAAAAGAGAGAGAGGAAGAGATGGAGAGAGAGAGAGAGGGAAAGAGGAAGCGAGAGAGAGAGTGGAGGGAGAGAGAGTGAGAAAGAGAGCGAGAGAGAAAGAGGGAGGCAGGGATAAAGAGAGGGCGTGAGAGGTAGGTAGAGGGAGCGGGAGGGAGAGGGAGGCAAAGAGAGAGGTCAGTTGGTGATTTATGACCAGGATCCTTCATTCCAGAACAGGATGATTAATATCTGCTGGGAACACTTCAGGAGGACGAGTTTAACCTCCCTCTGCCACAGACAGACAGACACATTACTCTTCTGCTATGTGTGTCTGCATGTAGGATCATGTATTTTTTTCTCTCCATCCTGTTTGCGACACACACACACACACGCACACGCACAAACACACACACACACGCACAAACACACACACACACACACGCACACACGCACAGACACGCACAGACACACACACACACACAGACACACAGACACACACACACACACACACACACACACACACACACACACACACACACACACACACACAATGATAAATGTAGATGATGTGTGCTACTGATTGAACTCAGACAAAACTACAACTTTGTGCAGCATGTGCAGCATCTCCCCTCTACGACCCCACACATGACCCCTCCACGACCCCTCTACGACCCCACACATGACCCCTCCACGACCCCTCCACGACCCCACACATGACCCCTCCCCGACCCCACACATGACTCCACACATGACCCCACACATGACCCCACACATGACTCAAATTCACAGACAAAATAAACATTTCAGACAAAATAAATATTTCTTGAAAGCATTGTTTACTAATGGAGAATGCAGTCAGAGGCTGTAAAGGTGCTGCAGATGACAGTCCCTACAGTTATCTCTGTTGAAGCCATGAGTGCAACGTTTCAGTGCCCAACAGGTCAAATGTCCAGGAGGAACGAGAGAACAATGATTTAGAAGAGGAGGAGGTATCTGAAGAAGAAGATGGGTGAATAATACAACCCAGAGGACGATGCATCATCTTCAGACGATGAAGAAATCCCCTAAGCTGAAAGAGAAACATTTTTGTCAAAGAACAGCAAAATAACATGGTCCTTGTCACCATATGACAACCAGGGCAGGATGGCAGCACAACATGTCGTAAGGATGACCCCTAAGAGAGGTCTGGGGGAAGTGGGTAGAGCCATACGAGAGGTCTGGGAGAAGTGGGTGGAGCATCTGCCATACCTCTACAACCCTGGGCCTGAAGTAACAGTGGATGAGCAACTGGTTCCATTCAGAGGAACATTTATTTCATATCTGTAATGTAAGTGATTTTCATTGTTAATTGTATTATGTATTGCTGTAATAACATTGATTTATGTGATTGTTTTCTTTGACATTGCTACTACTTGCTGATAATAATCTCTCTTGTCAAAAGGTCGCTGTCCTTTCCGGCAGTATATGCCCAGCAAGCCAGCAAAGAATGGCATCAAGATATGTGTGGCCTGTGATGCACAATCCAGCTACGCTTGGAAGATGCAAGTCTACACACGGAAGCAGACCAGTGGAGGCCTGGAGAAGAACCAGGGGATGCAGGTTGTGCTTGATGTGACAGATGGACTGACGGGGCACAATGTCATGTGACAATTTATTCACCTATTATGAACTCAGCTAGCAGCTCCTGAAGAGGAAGATCACCATGGTTGGCACAGTTAGAATGAACAAGCCTGGGCCCCCTGCACTCCTCACAACAAGAGGAACACGAATGTGGTCCTCCTGAGCACACTGCACAAAACGGCTGAGATCAGTGGTCGTAATGACAGGAAGCCATCCATCATCCTGGACTACAACCACAACCTAGGAGGCATGGACAATCTGGACAAGGTGATTGGAACTGACAGCTGCAGGAGGATGACTGCCCGCTGGCCCCTGGTCATCTTCCATAACTTCATTGATGTGTCCTCATACAATGCCTTCGTGATATGGAACAAGATCAACCCTACCTGGATGCCTGATAAGCTGAACAAGAGGAAGGTGTTCCTGAGCAGCTGGGAAAGGCTCTTGTAATCCCACACATTCAAAGAAGGGAGCGCCTCCACCGCACAGCAGCCTCTGCAGGGCTTGTGAAAGTTGTTCAGGGGGCTGAATCTTGTCCTGATCCACCTGAGGCTACAGCTGTGTCAGGCAAGAGGAGATACCATGTGCTTCACATGTGATAAACAAATACCATGTGCTTCACATGTGATAAATACATCTGCAAAGTCCATGCACACACACTTGCATACTGTCCTACATGTGCTATTTAGGGTTGATTGATTTATGTTGTTCACTTTGTTGTTGTGTATCTATTATCTTATTTTATTCTGATTTATTGTTGTTGTTTATACACCTTGTGGGTGGAGCAATTGTTAATAAATGGGAGAAGATTTGCATTTTGTAGTTGAATTCCTCATTGTACAGTATATAAGAATATGTCACTATGTTGCCAAAGACTGGTATTGTTTCCCTTCAATAAAATGCATTCATTTCTGCTACTTTCTTAGACTAT